>NW_027481923.1:0-29101 GCF_051107435.1 Chaetodon auriga | reverse complement strand
AACATCAATTCTTGCATGTTTTTGAAGGCCAGCATGGTTTCTTTTGAATTCGTGTGGAGTTAGTGTGAAAAGTGCAGTATATGTTCATTTTGTGCTTTTCTCGCTCAAATAGCGTTATTTTGAGCTGAAAATGACGGAATATGAGTATGTTAGATTCATTTGTATTTATTTGTCAAACTGTCATAGAATGACATTTCCACTTTAGAAACATCAATTCTTGCATGTTTTTGAAGGCCAGCATGGTTTCTTTTGAATTCGTGTGGAGTTAGTGTGAAAAGTGCAGTATATGTTCATTTTGTGCTTTTCTCGCTCAAATAGCGTTATTTTGAGCTGAAAATGACGGAATATGAGTATGTTAGATTCATTTGTATTTATTTGTCAAACTGTCATAGAATGACATTTCCACTTTAGAAACATCAATTCTTGCATGTTTTTGAAGGCCAGCATGGTTTCTTTTGAATTCGTGTGGAGTTAGTGTGAAAAGTGCAGTATATGTTCATTTTGTGCTTTTCTCGCTCAAATAGCGTTATTTTGAGCTGAAAATGACGGAATATGAGTATGTTAGATTCATTTGTATTTATTTGTCAAACTGTCATAGAATGACATTTCCACTTTAGAAACATCAATTCTTGCATGTTTTTGAAGGCCAGCATGGTTTCTTTTGAATTCGTGTGGAGTTAGTGTGAAAAGTGCAGTATATGTTCATTTTGTGCTTTTCTCGCTCAAATAGCGTTATTTTGAGCTGAAAATGACGGAATATGAGTATGTTAGATTCATTTGTATTTATTTGTCAAACTGTCATAGAATGACATTTCCACTTTAGAAACATCAATTCTTGCATGTTTTTGAAGGCCAGCATGGTTTCTTTTGAATTCGTGTGGAGTTAGTGTGAAAAGTGCAGTATATGTTCATTTTGTGCTTTTCTCGCTCAAATAGCGTTATTTTGAGCTGAAAATGACGGAATATGAGTATGTTAGATTCATTTGTATTTATTTGTCAAACTGTCATAGAATGACATTTCCACTTTAGAAACATCAATTCTTGCATGTTTTTGAAGGCCAGCATGGTTTCTTTTGAATTCGTGTGGAGTTAGTGTGAAAAGTGCAGTATATGTTCATTTTGTGCTTTTCTCGCTCAAATAGCGTTATTTTGAGCTGAAAATGACGGAATATGAGTATGTTAGATTCATTTGTATTTATTTGTCAAACTGTCATAGAATGACATTTCCACTTTAGAAACATCAATTCTTGCATGTTTTTGAAGGCCAGCATGGTTTCTTTTGAATTCGTGTGGAGTTAGTGTGAAAAGTGCAGTATATGTTCATTTTGTGCTTTTCTCGCTCAAATAGCGTTATTTTGAGCTGAAAATGACGGAATATGAGTATGTTAGATTCATTTGTATTTATTTGTCAAACTGTCATAGAATGACATTTCCACTTTAGAAACATCAATTCTTGCATGTTTTTGAAGGCCAGCATGGTTTCTTTTGAATTCGTGTGGAGTTAGTGTGAAAAGTGCAGTATATGTTCATTTTGTGCTTTTCTCGCTCAAATAGCGTTATTTTGAGCTGAAAATGACGGAATATGAGTATGTTAGATTCATTTGTATTTATTTGTCAAACTGTCATAGAATGACATTTCCACTTTAGAAACATCAATTCTTGCATGTTTTTGAAGGCCAGCATGGTTTCTTTTGAATTCGTGTGGAGTTAGTGTGAAAAGTGCAGTATATGTTCATTTTGTGCTTTTCTCGCTCAAATAGCGTTATTTTGAGCTGAAAATGACGGAATATGAGTATGTTAGATTCATTTGTATTTATTTGTCAAACTGTCATAGAATGACATTTCCACTTTAGAAACATCAATTCTTGCATGTTTTTGAAGGCCAGCATGGTTTCTTTTGAATTCGTGTGGAGTTAGTGTGAAAAGTGCAGTATATGTTCATTTTGTGCTTTTCTCGCTCAAATAGCGTTATTTTGAGCTGAAAATGACGGAATATGAGTATGTTAGATTCATTTGTATTTATTTGTCAAACTGTCATAGAATGACATTTCCACTTTAGAAACATCAATTCTTGCATGTTTTTGAAGGCCAGCATGGTTTCTTTTGAATTCGTGTGGAGTTAGTGTGAAAAGTGCAGTATATGTTCATTTTGTGCTTTTCTCGCTCAAATAGCGTTATTTTGAGCTGAAAATGACGGAATATGAGTATGTTAGATTCATTTGTATTTATTTGTCAAACTGTCATAGAATGACATTTCCACTTTAGAAACATCAATTCTTGCATGTTTTTGAAGGCCAGCATGGTTTCTTTTGAATTCGTGTGGAGTTAGTGTGAAAAGTGCAGTATATGTTCATTTTGTGCTTTTCTCGCTCAAATAGCGTTATTTTGAGCTGAAAATGACGGAATATGAGTATGTTAGATTCATTTGTATTTATTTGTCAAACTGTCATAGAATGACATTTCCACTTTAGAAACATCAATTCTTGCATGTTTTTGAAGGCCAGCATGGTTTCTTTTGAATTCGTGTGGAGTTAGTGTGAAAAGTGCAGTATGTTCATTTTGTGCTTTTCTCGCTCAAATAGCGTTATTTTGAGCTGAAAATGACGGAATATGAGTATGTTAGATTCATTTGTATTTATTTGTCAAACTGTCATAGAATGACATTTCCACTTTAGAAACATCAATTCTTGCATGTTTTTGAAGGCCAGCATGGTTTCTTTTGAATTCGTGTGGAGTTAGTGTGAAAAGTGCAGTATATGTTCATTTTGTGCTTTTCTCGCTCAAATAGCGTTATTTTGAGCTGAAAATGACGGAATATGAGTATGTTAGATTCATTTGTATTTATTTGTCAAACTGTCATAGAATGACATTTCCACTTTAGAAACATCAATTCTTGCATGTTTTTGAAGGCCAGCATGGTTTCTTTTGAATTCGTGTGGAGTTAGTGTGAAAAGTGCAGTATATGTTCATTTTGTGCTTTTCTCGCTCAAATAGCGTTATTTTGAGCTGAAAATGACGGAATATGAGTATGTTAGATTCATTTGTATTTATTTGTCAAACTGTCATAGAATGACATTTCCACTTTAGAAACATCAATTCTTGCATGTTTTTGAAGGCCAGCATGGTTTCTTTTGAATTCGTGTGGAGTTAGTGTGAAAAGTGCAGTATATGTTCATTTTGTGCTTTTCTCGCTCAAATAGCGTTATTTTGAGCTGAAAATGACGGAATATGAGTATGTTAGATTCATTTGTATTTATTTGTCAAACTGTCATAGAATGACATTTCCACTTTAGAAACATCAATTCTTGCATGTTTTTGAAGGCCAGCATGGTTTCTTTTGAATTCGTGTGGAGTTAGTGTGAAAAGTGCAGTATATGTTCATTTTGTGCTTTTCTCGCTCAAATAGCGTTATTTTGAGCTGAAAATGACGGAATATGAGTATGTTAGATTCATTTGTATTTATTTGTCAAACTGTCATAGAATGACATTTCCACTTTAGAAACATCAATTCTTGCATGTTTTTGAAGGCCAGCATGGTTTCTTTTGAATTCGTGTGGAGTTAGTGTGAAAAGTGCAGTATATGTTCATTTTGTGCTTTTCTCGCTCAAATAGCGTTATTTTGAGCTGAAAATGACGGAATATGAGTATGTTAGATTCATTTGTATTTATTTGTCAAACTGTCATAGAATGACATTTCCACTTTAGAAACATCAATTCTTGCATGTTTTTGAAGGCCAGCATGGTTTCTTTTGAATTCGTGTGGAGTTAGTGTGAAAAGTGCAGTATATGTTCATTTTGTGCTTTTCTCGCTCAAATAGCGTTATTTTGAGCTGAAAATGACGGAATATGAGTATGTTAGATTCATTTGTATTTATTTGTCAAACTGTCATAGAATGACATTTCCACTTTAGAAACATCAATTCTTGCATGTTTTTGAAGGCCAGCATGGTTTCTTTTGAATTCGTGTGGAGTTAGTGTGAAAAGTGCAGTATATGTTCATTTTGTGCTTTTCTCGCTCAAATAGCGTTATTTTGAGCTGAAAATGACGGAATATGAGTATGTTAGATTCATTTGTATTTATTTGTCAAACTGTCATAGAATGACATTTCCACTTTAGAAACATCAATTCTTGCATGTTTTTGAAGGCCAGCATGGTTTCTTTTGAATTCGTGTGGAGTTAGTGTGAAAAGTGCAGTATATGTTCATTTTGTGCTTTTCTCGCTCAAATAGCGTTATTTTGAGCTGAAAATGACGGAATATGAGTATGTTAGATTCATTTGTATTTATTTGTCAAACTGTCATAGAATGACATTTCCACTTTAGAAACATCAATTCTTGCATGTTTTTGAAGGCCAGCATGGTTTCTTTTGAATTCGTGTGGAGTTAGTGTGAAAAGTGCAGTATATGTTCATTTTGTGCTTTTCTCGCTCAAATAGCGTTATTTTGAGCTGAAAATGACGGAATATGAGTATGTTAGATTCATTTGTATTTATTTGTCAAACTGTCATAGAATGACATTTCCACTTTAGAAACATCAATTCTTGCATGTTTTTGAAGGCCAGCATGGTTTCTTTTGAATTCGTGTGGAGTTAGTGTGAAAAGTGCAGTATATGTTCATTTTGTGCTTTTCTCGCTCAAATAGCGTTATTTTGAGCTGAAAATGACGGAATATGAGTATGTTAGATTCATTTGTATTTATTTGTCAAACTGTCATAGAATGACATTTCCACTTTAGAAACATCAATTCTTGCATGTTTTTGAAGGCCAGCATGGTTTCTTTTGAATTCGTGTGGAGTTAGTGTGAAAAGTGCAGTATATGTTCATTTTGTGCTTTTCTCGCTCAAATAGCGTTATTTTGAGCTGAAAATGACGGAATATGAGTATGTTAGATTCATTTGTATTTATTTGTCAAACTGTCATAGAATGACATTTCCACTTTAGAAACATCAATTCTTGCATGTTTTTGAAGGCCAGCATGGTTTCTTTTGAATTCGTGTGGAGTTAGTGTGAAAAGTGCAGTATATGTTCATTTTGTGCTTTTCTCGCTCAAATAGCGTTATTTTGAGCTGAAAATGACGGAATATGAGTATGTTAGATTCATTTGTATTTATTTGTCAAACTGTCATAGAATGACATTTCCACTTTAGAAACATCAATTCTTGCATGTTTTTGAAGGCCAGCATGGTTTCTTTTGAATTCGTGTGGAGTTAGTGTGAAAAGTGCAGTATATGTTCATTTTGTGCTTTTCTCGCTCAAATAGCGTTATTTTGAGCTGAAAATGACGGAATATGAGTATGTTAGATTCATTTGTATTTATTTGTCAAACTGTCATAGAATGACATTTCCACTTTAGAAACATCAATTCTTGCATGTTTTTGAAGGCCAGCATGGTTTCTTTTGAATTCGTGTGGAGTTAGTGTGAAAAGTGCAGTATATGTTCATTTTGTGCTTTTCTCGCTCAAATAGCGTTATTTTGAGCTGAAAATGACGGAATATGAGTATGTTAGATTCATTTGTATTTATTTGTCAAACTGTCATAGAATGACATTTCCACTTTAGAAACATCAATTCTTGCATGTTTTTGAAGGCCAGCATGGTTTCTTTTGAATTCGTGTGGAGTTAGTGTGAAAAGTGCAGTATATGTTCATTTTGTGCTTTTCTCGCTCAAATAGCGTTATTTTGAGCTGAAAATGACGGAATATGAGTATGTTAGATTCATTTGTATTTATTTGTCAAACTGTCATAGAATGACATTTCCACTTTAGAAACATCAATTCTTGCATGTTTTTGAAGGCCAGCATGGTTTCTTTTGAATTCGTGTGGAGTTAGTGTGAAAAGTGCAGTATATGTTCATTTTGTGCTTTTCTCGCTCAAATAGCGTTATTTTGAGCTGAAAATGACGGAATATGAGTATGTTAGATTCATTTGTATTTATTTGTCAAACTGTCATAGAATGACATTTCCACTTTAGAAACATCAATTCTTGCATGTTTTTGAAGGCCAGCATGGTTTCTTTTGAATTCGTGTGGAGTTAGTGTGAAAAGTGCAGTATATGTTCATTTTGTGCTTTTCTCGCTCAAATAGCGTTATTTTGAGCTGAAAATGACGGAATATGAGTATGTTAGATTCATTTGTATTTATTTGTCAAACTGTCATAGAATGACATTTCCACTTTAGAAACATCAATTCTTGCATGTTTTTGAAGGCCAGCATGGTTTCTTTTGAATTCGTGTGGAGTTAGTGTGAAAAGTGCAGTATATGTTCATTTTGTGCTTTTCTCGCTCAAATAGCGTTATTTTGAGCTGAAAATGACGGAATATGAGTATGTTAGATTCATTTGTATTTATTTGTCAAACTGTCATAGAATGACATTTCCACTTTAGAAACATCAATTCTTGCATGTTTTTGAAGGCCAGCATGGTTTCTTTTGAATTCGTGTGGAGTTAGTGTGAAAAGTGCAGTATATGTTCATTTTGTGCTTTTCTCGCTCAAATAGCGTTATTTTGAGCTGAAAATGACGGAATATGAGTATGTTAGATTCATTTGTATTTATTTGTCAAACTGTCATAGAATGACATTTCCACTTTAGAAACATCAATTCTTGCATGTTTTTGAAGGCCAGCATGGTTTCTTTTGAATTCGTGTGGAGTTAGTGTGAAAAGTGCAGTATATGTTCATTTTGTGCTTTTCTCGCTCAAATAGCGTTATTTTGAGCTGAAAATGACGGAATATGAGTATGTTAGATTCATTTGTATTTATTTGTCAAACTGTCATAGAATGACATTTCCACTTTAGAAACATCAATTCTTGCATGTTTTTGAAGGCCAGCATGGTTTCTTTTGAATTCGTGTGGAGTTAGTGTGAAAAGTGCAGTATATGTTCATTTTGTGCTTTTCTCGCTCAAATAGCGTTATTTTGAGCTGAAAATGACGGAATATGAGTATGTTAGATTCATTTGTATTTATTTGTCAAACTGTCATAGAATGACATTTCCACTTTAGAAACATCAATTCTTGCATGTTTTTGAAGGCCAGCATGGTTTCTTTTGAATTCGTGTGGAGTTAGTGTGAAAAGTGCAGTATATGTTCATTTTGTGCTTTTCTCGCTCAAATAGCGTTATTTTGAGCTGAAAATGACGGAATATGAGTATGTTAGATTCATTTGTATTTATTTGTCAAACTGTCATAGAATGACATTTCCACTTTAGAAACATCAATTCTTGCATGTTTTTGAAGGCCAGCATGGTTTCTTTTGAATTCGTGTGGAGTTAGTGTGAAAAGTGCAGTATATGTTCATTTTGTGCTTTTCTCGCTCAAATAGCGTTATTTTGAGCTGAAAATGACGGAATATGAGTATGTTAGATTCATTTGTATTTATTTGTCAAACTGTCATAGAATGACATTTCCACTTTAGAAACATCAATTCTTGCATGTTTTTGAAGGCCAGCATGGTTTCTTTTGAATTCGTGTGGAGTTAGTGTGAAAAGTGCAGTATATGTTCATTTTGTGCTTTTCTCGCTCAAATAGCGTTATTTTGAGCTGAAAATGACGGAATATGAGTATGTTAGATTCATTTGTATTTATTTGTCAAACTGTCATAGAATGACATTTCCACTTTAGAAACATCAATTCTTGCATGTTTTTGAAGGCCAGCATGGTTTCTTTTGAATTCGTGTGGAGTTAGTGTGAAAAGTGCAGTATATGTTCATTTTGTGCTTTTCTCGCTCAAATAGCGTTATTTTGAGCTGAAAATGACGGAATATGAGTATGTTAGATTCATTTGTATTTATTTGTCAAACTGTCATAGAATGACATTTCCACTTTAGAAACATCAATTCTTGCATGTTTTTGAAGGCCAGCATGGTTTCTTTTGAATTCGTGTGGAGTTAGTGTGAAAAGTGCAGTATATGTTCATTTTGTGCTTTTCTCGCTCAAATAGCGTTATTTTGAGCTGAAAATGACGGAATATGAGTATGTTAGATTCATTTGTATTTATTTGTCAAACTGTCATAGATGACATTTCCACTTTAGAAACATCAATTCTTGCATGTTTTTGAAGGCCAGCATGGTTTCTTTTGAATTCGTGTGGAGTTAGTGTGAAAAGTGCAGTATATGTTCATTTTGTGCTTTTCTCGCTCAAATAGCGTTATTTTGAGCTGAAAATGACGGAATATGAGTATGTTAGATTCATTTGTATTTATTTGTCAAACTGTCATAGAATGACATTTCCACTTTAGAAACATCAATTCTTGCATGTTTTTGAAGGCCAGCATGGTTTCTTTTGAATTCGTGTGGAGTTAGTGTGAAAAGTGCAGTATATGTTCATTTTGTGCTTTTCTCGCTCAAATAGCGTTATTTTGAGCTGAAAATGACGGAATATGAGTATGTTAGATTCATTTGTATTTATTTGTCAAACTGTCATAGAATGACATTTCCACTTTAGAAACATCAATTCTTGCATGTTTTTGAAGGCCAGCATGGTTTCTTTTGAATTCGTGTGGAGTTAGTGTGAAAAGTGCAGTATATGTTCATTTTGTGCTTTTCTCGCTCAAATAGCGTTATTTTGAGCTGAAAATGACGGAATATGAGTATGTTAGATTCTTTGTATTTATTTGTCAAACTGTCATAGAATGACATTTCCACTTTAGAAACATCAATTCTTGCATGTTTTTGAAGGCCAGCATGGTTTCTTTTGAATTCGTGTGGAGTTAGTGTGAAAAGTGCAGTATATGTTCATTTTGTGCTTTTCTCGCTCAAATAGCGTTATTTTGAGCTGAAAATGACGGAATATGAGTATGTTAGATTCATTTGTATTTATTTGTCAAACTGTCATAGAATGACATTTCCACTTTAGAAACATCAATTCTTGCATGTTTTTGAAGGCCAGCATGGTTTCTTTTGAATTCGTGTGGAGTTAGTGTGAAAAGTGCAGTATATGTTCATTTTGTGCTTTTCTCGCTCAAATAGCGTTATTTTGAGCTGAAAATGACGGAATATGAGTATGTTAGATTCATTTGTATTTATTTGTCAAACTGTCATAGAATGACATTTCCACTTTAGAAACATCAATTCTTGCATGTTTTTGAAGGCCAGCATGGTTTCTTTTGAATTCGTGTGGAGTTAGTGTGAAAAGTGCAGTATATGTTCATTTTGTGCTTTTCTCGCTCAAATAGCGTTATTTTGAGCTGAAAATGACGGAATATGAGTATGTTAGATTCATTTGTATTTATTTGTCAAACTGTCATAGAATGACATTTCCACTTTAGAAACATCAATTCTTGCATGTTTTTGAAGGCCAGCATGGTTTCTTTTGAATTCGTGTGGAGTTAGTGTGAAAAGTGCAGTATATGTTCATTTTGTGCTTTTCTCGCTCAAATAGCGTTATTTTGAGCTGAAAATGACGGAATATGAGTATGTTAGATTCATTTGTATTTATTTGTCAAACTGTCATAGAATGACATTTCCACTTTAGAAACATCAATTCTTGCATGTTTTTGAAGGCCAGCATGGTTTCTTTTGAATTCGTGTGGAGTTAGTGTGAAAAGTGCAGTATATGTTCATTTTGTGCTTTTCTCGCTCAAATAGCGTTATTTTGAGCTGAAAATGACGGAATATGAGTATGTTAGATTCATTTGTATTTATTTGTCAAACTGTCATAGAATGACATTTCCACTTTAGAAACATCAATTCTTGCATGTTTTTGAAGGCCAGCATGGTTTCTTTTGAATTCGTGTGGAGTTAGTGTGAAAAGTGCAGTATATGTTCATTTTGTGCTTTTCTCGCTCAAATAGCGTTATTTTGAGCTGAAAATGACGGAATATGAGTATGTTAGATTCATTTGTATTTATTTGTCAAACTGTCATAGAATGACATTTCCACTTTAGAAACATCAATTCTTGCATGTTTTTGAAGGCCAGCATGGTTTCTTTTGAATTCGTGTGGAGTTAGTGTGAAAAGTGCAGTATATGTTCATTTTGTGCTTTTCTCGCTCAAATAGCGTTATTTTGAGCTGAAAATGACGGAATATGAGTATGTTAGATTCATTTGTATTTATTTGTCAAACTGTCATAGAATGACATTTCCACTTTAGAAACATCAATTCTTGCATGTTTTTGAAGGCCAGCATGGTTTCTTTTGAATTCGTGTGGAGTTAGTGTGAAAAGTGCAGTATATGTTCATTTTGTGCTTTTCTCGCTCAAATAGCGTTATTTTGAGCTGAAAATGACGGAATATGAGTATGTTAGATTCATTTGTATTTATTTGTCAAACTGTCATAGAATGACATTTCCACTTTAGAAACATCAATTCTTGCATGTTTTTGAAGGCCAGCATGGTTTCTTTTGAATTCGTGTGGAGTTAGTGTGAAAAGTGCAGTATATGTTCATTTTGTGCTTTTCTCGCTCAAATAGCGTTATTTTGAGCTGAAAATGACGGAATATGAGTATGTTAGATTCATTTGTATTTATTTGTCAAACTGTCATAGAATGACATTTCCACTTTAGAAACATCAATTCTTGCATGTTTTTGAAGGCCAGCATGGTTTCTTTTGAATTCGTGTGGAGTTAGTGTGAAAAGTGCAGTATATGTTCATTTTGTGCTTTTCTCGCTCAAATAGCGTTATTTTGAGCTGAAAATGACGGAATATGAGTATGTTAGATTCATTTGTATTTATTTGTCAAACTGTCATAGAATGACATTTCCACTTTAGAAACATCAATTCTTGCATGTTTTTGAAGGCCAGCATGGTTTCTTTTGAATTCGTGTGGAGTTAGTGTGAAAAGTGCAGTATATGTTCATTTTGTGCTTTTCTCGCTCAAATAGCGTTATTTTGAGCTGAAAATGACGGAATATGAGTATGTTAGATTCATTTGTATTTATTTGTCAAACTGTCATAGAATGACATTTCCACTTTAGAAACATCAATTCTTGCATGTTTTTGAAGGCCAGCATGGTTTCTTTTGAATTCGTGTGGAGTTAGTGTGAAAAGTGCAGTATATGTTCATTTTGTGCTTTTCTCGCTCAAATAGCGTTATTTTGAGCTGAAAATGACGGAATATGAGTATGTTAGATTCATTTGTATTTATTTGTCAAACTGTCATAGAATGACATTTCCACTTTAGAAACATCAATTCTTGCATGTTTTTGAAGGCCAGCATGGTTTCTTTTGAATTCGTGTGGAGTTAGTGTGAAAAGTGCAGTATATGTTCATTTTGTGCTTTTCTCGCTCAAATAGCGTTATTTTGAGCTGAAAATGACGGAATATGAGTATGTTAGATTCATTTGTATTTATTTGTCAAACTGTCATAGAATGACATTTCCACTTTAGAAACATCAATTCTTGCATGTTTTTGAAGGCCAGCATGGTTTCTTTTGAATTCGTGTGGAGTTAGTGTGAAAAGTGCAGTATATGTTCATTTTGTGCTTTTCTCGCTCAAATAGCGTTATTTTGAGCTGAAAATGACGGAATATGAGTATGTTAGATTCATTTGTATTTATTTGTCAAACTGTCATAGAATGACATTTCCACTTTAGAAACATCAATTCTTGCATGTTTTTGAAGGCCAGCATGGTTTCTTTTGAATTCGTGTGGAGTTAGTGTGAAAAGTGCAGTATATGTTCATTTTGTGCTTTTCTCGCTCAAATAGCGTTATTTTGAGCTGAAAATGACGGAATATGAGTATGTTAGATTCATTTGTATTTATTTGTCAAACTGTCATAGAATGACATTTCCACTTTAGAAACATCAATTCTTGCATGTTTTTGAAGGCCAGCATGGTTTCTTTTGAATTCGTGTGGAGTTAGTGTGAAAAGTGCAGTATATGTTCATTTTGTGCTTTTCTCGCTCAAATAGCGTTATTTTGAGCTGAAAATGACGGAATATGAGTATGTTAGATTCATTTGTATTTATTTGTCAAACTGTCATAGAATGACATTTCCACTTTAGAAACATCAATTCTTGCATGTTTTTGAAGGCCAGCATGGTTTCTTTTGAATTCGTGTGGAGTTAGTGTGAAAAGTGCAGTATATGTTCATTTTGTGCTTTTCTCGCTCAAATAGCGTTATTTTGAGCTGAAAATGACGGAATATGAGTATGTTAGATTCATTTGTATTTATTTGTCAAACTGTCATAGAATGACATTTCCACTTTAGAAACATCAATTCTTGCATGTTTTTGAAGGCCAGCATGGTTTCTTTTGAATTCGTGTGGAGTTAGTGTGAAAAGTGCAGTATATGTTCATTTTGTGCTTTTCTCGCTCAAATAGCGTTATTTTGAGCTGAAAATGACGGAATATGAGTATGTTAGATTCATTTGTATTTATTTGTCAAACTGTCATAGAATGACATTTCCACTTTAGAAACACAATTCTTGCATGTTTTTGAAGGCCAGCATGGTTTCTTTTGAATTCGTGTGGAGTTAGTGTGAAAAGTGCAGTATATGTTCATTTTGTGCTTTTCTCGCTCAAATAGCGTTATTTTGACCTGAAAATGACGGAATATGAGTATGTTAGATTCATTTGTATTTATTTGTCAAACTGTCATAGAATGACATTTCCACTTTAGAAACATCAATTCTTGCATGTTTTTGAAGGCCAGCATGGTTTCTTTTGAATTCGTGTGGAGTTAGTGTGAAAAGTGCAGTATATGTTCATTTTGTGCTTTTCTCGCTCAAATAGCGTTATTTTGAGCTGAAAATGACGGAATATGAGTATGTTAGATTCATTTGTATTTATTTGTCAAACTGTCATAGAATGACATTTCCACTTTAGAAACATCAATTCTTGCATGTTTTTGAAGGCCAGCATGGTTTCTTTTGAATTCGTGTGGAGTTAGTGTGAAAAGTGCAGTATATGTTCATTTTGTGCTTTTCTCGCTCAAATAGCGTTATTTTGAGCTGAAAATGACGGAATATGAGTATGTTAGATTCATTTGTATTTATTTGTCAAACTGTCATAGAATGACATTTCCACTTTAGAAACATCAATTCTTGCATGTTTTTGAAGGCCAGCATGGTTTCTTTTGAATTCGTGTGGAGTTAGTGTGAAAAGTGCAGTATATGTTCATTTTGTGCTTTTCTCGCTCAAATAGCGTTATTTTGAGCTGAAAATGACGGAATATGAGTATGTTAGATTCATTTGTATTTATTTGTCAAACTGTCATAGAATGACATTTCCACTTTAGAAACATCAATTCTTGCATGTTTTTGAAGGCCAGCATGGTTTCTTTTGAATTCGTGTGGAGTTAGTGTGAAAAGTGCAGTATATGTTCATTTTGTGCTTTTCTCGCTCAAATAGCGTTATTTTGACCTGAAAATGACGGAATATGAGTATGTTAGATGCATTTGTATTTATTTGTCAAACTGTCATAGAATGACATTTCCACTTTAGAAACATCAATTCTTGCATGTTTTTGAAGGCCAGCATGGTTTCTTTTGAATTCGTGTGGAGTTAGTGTGAAAAGTGCAGTATATGTTCATTTTGTGCTTTTCTCGCTCAAATAGCGTTATTTTGAGCTGAAAATGACGGAATATGAGTATGTTAGATTCATTTGTATTTATTTGTCAAACTGTCATAGAATGACATTTCACTTTAGAAACATCAATTCTTGCATGTTTTTGAAGGCCAGCATGGTTTCTTTGAATTCGTGTGGAGTTAGTGTGAAAAGTGCAGTATATGTTCATTTTGTGCTTTTCTCGCTCAAATAGCGTTATTTTGAGCTGAAAATGACGGAATATGAGTATGTTAGATGCATTTGTATTATTTGTCAAACTGTCATAGAATGACATTTCCACTTTAGAAACATCAATTCTTGCATGTTTTTGAAGGCCAGCATGGTTTCTTTTGAATTCGTGTGGAGTTAGTGTGAAAAGTGCAGTATATGTTCATTTTGTGCTTTTCTCGCTCAAATAGCGTTATTTTGAGCTGAAAATGACGGAATATGAGTATGTTAGTTCATTTGTATTTATTTGTCAAACTGTCATAGAATGACATTTCCACTTTAGAAACATCAATTCTTGCATGTTTTTGAAGGCCAGCATGGTTTCTTTTGAATTCGTGTGGAGTTAGTGTGAAAAGTGCAGTATATGTTCATTTTGTGCTTTTCTCGCTCAAATAGCGTTATTTTGAGCTGAAAATGACGGAATATGAGTATGTTAGATTCATTTGTATTTATTTGTCAAACTGTCATAGAATGACATTTCCACTTTAGAAACATCAATTCTTGCATGTTTTTGAAGGCCAGCATGGTTTCTTTTGAATTCGTGTGGAGTTAGTGTGAAAAGTGCAGTATATGTTCATTTTGTGCTTTTCTCGCTCAAATAGCGTTATTTTGACCTGAAAATGACGGAATATGAGTATGTTAGATTCATTTGTATTTATTTGTCAAACTGTCATAGAATGACATTTCCACTTTAGAAACATCAATTCTTGCATGTTTTTGAAGGCCAGCATGGTTTCTTTTGAATTCGTGTGGAGTTAGTGTGAAAAGTGCATTATATGTTCATTTTGTGCTTTTCTCGCTCAAATAGCGTTATTTTGAGCTGAAAATGACGGAATATGAGTATGTTAGATTCATTTGTATTTATTTGTCAAACTGTCATAGAATGACATTTCCACTTTAGAACATCAATTCTTGCATGTTTTTGAAGGCCAGCATGGTTTCTTTTGAATTCGTGTGGAGTTAGTGTGAAAAGTGCAGTATATGTTCATTTGTGCTTTTCTCGCTCAAATAGCGTTATTTTGAGCTGAAAATGACGGAATATGAGTATGTTAGATTCATTTGTATTTATTTGTCAAACTGTCATAGAATGACATTTCCACTTTAGAAACATCAATTCTTGCATGTTTTTGAAGGCCAGCATGGTTTCTTTTGAATTCGTGTGGAGTTAGTGTGAAAAGTGCAGTATATGTTCATTTTGTGCTTTTCTCGCTCAAATAGCGTTATTTTGAGCTGAAAATGACGGAATATGAGTATGTTAGATTCATTTGTATTTATTTGTCAAACTGTCATAGAATGACATTTCCACTTTAGAAACATCAATTCTTGCATGTTTTTGAAGGCCAGCATGGTTTCTTTTGAATTCGTGTGGAGTTAGTGTGAAAAGTGCAGTATATGTTCATTTTGTGCTTTTCTCGCTCAAATAGCGTTATTTTGAGCTGAAAATGACGGAATATGAGTATGTTAGATTCATTTGTATTTATTTGTCAAACTGTCATAGAATGACATTTCCACTTTAGAAACATCAATTCTTGCATGTTTTTGAAGGCCAGCATGGTTTCTTTTGAATTCGTGTGGAGTTAGTGTGAAAAGTGCAGTATATGTTCATTTTGTGCTTTTCTCGCTCAAATAGCGTTATTTTGAGCTGAAAATGACGGAATATGAGTATGTTAGATTCATTTGTATTTATTTGTCAAACTGTCATAGAATGACATTTCCACTTTAGAAACATCAATTCTTGCATGTTTTTGAAGGCCAGCATGGTTTCTTTTGAATTCGTGTGGAGTTAGTGTGAAAAGTGCAGTATATGTTCATTTTGTGCTTTTCTCGCTCAAATAGCGTTATTTTGAGCTGAAAATGACGGAATATGAGTATGTTAGATTCATTTGTATTTATTTGTCAAACTGTCATAGAATGACATTTCCACTTTAGAAACATCAATTCTTGCATGTTTTTGAAGGCCAGCATGGTTTCTTTTGAATTCGTGTGGAGTTAGTGTGAAAAGTGCAGTATATGTTCATTTTGTGCTTTTCTCGCTCAAATAGCGTTATTTTGAGCTGAAAATGACGGAATATGAGTATGTTAGATTCATTTGTATTTATTTGTCAAACTGTCATAGAATGACATTTCCACTTTAGAAACATCAATTCTTGCATGTTTTTGAAGGCCAGCATGGTTTCTTTTGAATTCGTGTGGAGTTAGTGTGAAAAGTGCAGTATATGTTCATTTTGTGCTTTTCTCGCTCAAATAGCGTTATTTTGAGCTGAAAATGACGGAATATGAGTATGTTAGATTCATTTGTATTTATTTGTCAAACTGTCATAGAATGACATTTCCACTTTAGAAACATCAATTCTTGCATGTTTTTGAAGGCCAGCATGGTTTCTTTTGAATTCGTGTGGAGTTAGTGTGAAAAGTGCAGTATATGTTCATTTTGTGCTTTTCTCGCTCAAATAGCGTTATTTTGAGCTGAAAATGACGGAATATGAGTATGTTAGATTCATTTGTATTTATTTGTCAAACTGTCATAGAATGACATTTCCACTTTAGAAACATCAATTCTTGCATGTTTTTGAAGGCCAGCATGGTTTCTTTGAATTCGTGTGGAGTTAGTGTGAAAAGTGCAGTATATGTTCATTTTGTGCTTTTCTCGCTCAAATAGCGTTATTTTGAGCTGAAAATGACGGAATATGAGTATGTTAGATTCATTTGTATTTATTTGTCAAACTGTCATAGAATGACATTTCCACTTTAGAAACATCAATTCTTGCATGTTTTGAAGGCCAGCATGGTTTCTTTTGAATTCGTGTGGAGTTAGTGTGAAAAGTGCAGTATATGTTCATTTTGTGCTTTTCTCGCTCAAATAGCGTTATTTTGAGCTGAAAATGACGGAATATGAGTATGTTAGATTCATTTGTATTTATTTGTCAAACTGTCATAGAATGACATTTCCACTTTAGAAACATCAATTCTTGCATGTTTTTGAAGGCCAGCATGGTTTCTTTTGAATTCGTGTGGAGTTAGTGTGAAAAGTGCAGTATATGTTCATTTTGTGCTTTTCTCGCTCAAATAGCGTTATTTTGAGCTGAAAATGACGGAATATGAGTATGTTAGATTCATTTGTATTTATTTGTCAAACTGTCATAGAATGACATTTCCACTTTAGA
This sequence comes from Chaetodon auriga, assembly GCF_051107435.1. Classification (NCBI taxonomy): domain Eukaryota; kingdom Metazoa; phylum Chordata; class Actinopteri; order Chaetodontiformes; family Chaetodontidae; genus Chaetodon; species Chaetodon auriga. Next base: position 12,222 of record NW_027481923.1, on the reverse strand, counting down.
AACATCAATTCTTGCATGTTTTTGAAGGCCAGCATGGTTTCTTTTGAATTCGTGTGGAGTTAGTGTGAAAAGTGCAGTATATGTTCATTTTGTGCTTTTCTCGCTCAAATAGCGTTATTTTGAGCTGAAAATGACGGAATATGAGTATGTTAGATTCATTTGTATTTATTTGTCAAACTGTCATAGAATGACATTTCCACTTTAGAAACATCAATTCTTGCATGTTTTTGAAGGCCAGCATGGTTTCTTTTGAATTCGTGTGGAGTTAGTGTGAAAAGTGCAGTATATGTTCATTTTGTGCTTTTCTCGCTCAAATAGCGTTATTTTGAGCTGAAAATGACGGAATATGAGTATGTTAGATTCATTTGTATTTATTTGTCAAACTGTCATAGAATGACATTTCCACTTTAGAAACATCAATTCTTGCATGTTTTTGAAGGCCAGCATGGTTTCTTTTGAATTCGTGTGGAGTTAGTGTGAAAAGTGCAGTATATGTTCATTTTGTGCTTTTCTCGCTCAAATAGCGTTATTTTGAGCTGAAAATGACGGAATATGAGTATGTTAGATTCATTTGTATTTATTTGTCAAACTGTCATAGAATGACATTTCCACTTTAGAAACATCAATTCTTGCATGTTTTTGAAGGCCAGCATGGTTTCTTTTGAATTCGTGTGGAGTTAGTGTGAAAAGTGCAGTATATGTTCATTTTGTGCTTTTCTCGCTCAAATAGCGTTATTTTGAGCTGAAAATGACGGAATATGAGTATGTTAGATTCATTTGTATTTATTTGTCAAACTGTCATAGAATGACATTTCCACTTTAGAAACATCAATTCTTGCATGTTTTTGAAGGCCAGCATGGTTTCTTTTGAATTCGTGTGGAGTTAGTGTGAAAAGTGCAGTATATGTTCATTTTGTGCTTTTCTCGCTCAAATAGCGTTATTTTGAGCTGAAAATGACGGAATATGAGTATGTTAGATTCATTTGTATTTATTTGTCAAACTGTCATAGAATGACATTTCCACTTTAGAAACATCAATTCTTGCATGTTTTTGAAGGCCAGCATGGTTTCTTTTGAATTCGTGTGGAGTTAGTGTGAAAAGTGCAGTATATGTTCATTTTGTGCTTTTCTCGCTCAAATAGCGTTATTTTGAGCTGAAAATGACGGAATATGAGTATGTTAGATTCATTTGTATTTATTTGTCAAACTGTCATAGAATGACATTTCCACTTTAGAAACATCAATTCTTGCATGTTTTTGAAGGCCAGCATGGTTTCTTTTGAATTCGTGTGGAGTTAGTGTGAAAAGTGCAGTATATGTTCATTTTGTGCTTTTCTCGCTCAAATAGCGTTATTTTGAGCTGAAAATGACGGAATATGAGTATGTTAGATTCATTTGTATTTATTTGTCAAACTGTCATAGAATGACATTTCCACTTTAGAAACATCAATTCTTGCATGTTTTTGAAGGCCAGCATGGTTTCTTTTGAATTCGTGTGGAGTTAGTGTGAAAAGTGCAGTATATGTTCATTTTGTGCTTTTCTCGCTCAAATAGCGTTATTTTGAGCTGAAAATGACGGAATATGAGTATGTTAGATTCATTTGTATTTATTTGTCAAACTGTCATAGAATGACATTTCCACTTTAGAAACATCAATTCTTGCATGTTTTTGAAGGCCAGCATGGTTTCTTTTGAATTCGTGTGGAGTTAGTGTGAAAAGTGCAGTATATGTTCATTTTGTGCTTTTCTCGCTCAAATAGCGTTATTTTGAGCTGAAAATGACGGAATATGAGTATGTTAGATTCATTTGTATTTATTTGTCAAACTGTCATAGAATGACATTTCCACTTTAGAAACATCAATTCTTGCATGTTTTTGAAGGCCAGCATGGTTTCTTTTGAATTCGTGTTGAGTTAGTGTGAAAAGTGCAGTATATGTTCATTTTGTGCTTTTCTCGCTCAAATAGCGTTATTTTGACCTGAAAATGACGGAATATGAGTATGTTAGATTCATTTGTATTTATTTGTCAAACTGTCATAGAATGACATTTCCACTTTAGAAACATCAATTCTTGCATGTTTTTGAAGGCCAGCATGGTTTCTTTTGAATTCGTGTGGAGTTAGTGTGAAAAGTGCAGTATATGTTCATTTTGTGCTTTTCTCGCTCAAATAGCGTTATTTTGAGCTGAAAATGACGGAATATGAGTATGTTAGATTCATTTGTATTTATTTGTCAAACTGTCATAGAATGACATTTCCACTTTAGAAACATCAATTCTTGCATGTTTTTGAAGGCCAGCATGGTTTCTTTTGAATTCGTGTGGAGTTAGTGTGAAAAGTGCAGTATATGTTCATTTTGTGCTTTTCTCGCTCAAATAGCGTTATTTTGACCTGAAAATGACGGAATATGAGTATGTTAGATTCATTTGTATTTATTTGTCAAACTGTCATAGAATGACATTTCCACTTTAGAAACATCAATTCTTGCATGTTTTTGAAGGCCAGCATGGTTTCTTTTGAATTCGTGTGGAGTTAGTGTGAAAAGTGCAGTATATGTTCATTTTGTGCTTTTCTCGCTCAAATAGCGTTATTTTGAGCTGAAAATGACGGAATATGAGTATGTTAGATTCATTTGTATTTATTTGTCAAACTGTCATAGAATGACATTTCCACTTTAGAAACATCAATTCTTGCATGTTTTTGAAGGCCAGCATGGTTTCTTTTGAATTCGTGTTGAGTTAGTGTGAAAAGTGCAGTATATGTTCATTTTGTGCTTTTCTCGCTCAAATAGCGTTATTTTGACCTGAAAATGACGGAATATGAGTATGTTAGATTCATTTGTATTTATTTGTCAAACTGTCATAGAATGACATTTCCACTTTAGAAACATCAATTCTTGCATGTTTTTGAAGGCCAGCATGGTTTCTTTTGAATTCGTGTTGAGTTAGTGTGAAAAGTGCAGTATATGTTCATTTTGTGCTTTTCTCGCTCAAATAGCGTTATTTTGACCTGAAAATGACGGAATATGAGTATGTTAGATTCATTTGTATTTATTTGTCAAACTGTCATAGAATGACATTTCCACTTTAGAAACATCAATTCTTGCATGTTTTTGAAGGCCAGCATGGTTTCTTTTGAATTCGTGTGGAGTTAGTGTGAAAAGTGCAGTATATGTTCATTTTGTGCTTTTCTCGCTCAAATAGCGTTATTTTGAGCTGAAAATGACGGAATATGAGTATATTAGATTCATTTGTATTTATTTGTCAAACTGTCATAGAATGACATTTCCACTTTAGAAACATCAATTCTTGCATGTTTTTGAAGGCCAGCATGGTTTCTTTTGAATTCGTGTTGAGTTAGTGTGAAAAGTGCAGTATATGTTCATTTTGTGCTTTTCTCGCTCAAATAGCGTTATTTTGACCTGAAAATGACGGAATATGAGTATGTTAGATTCATTTGTATTTATTTGTCAAACTGTCATAGAATGACATTTCCACTTTAGAAACATCAATTCTTGCATGTTTTTGAAGGCCAGCATGGTTTCTTTTGAATTCGTGTTGAGTTAGTGTGAAAAGTGCAGTATATGTTCATTTTGTGCTTTTCTCGCTCAAATAGCGTTATTTTGAGCTGAAAATGACGGAATATGAGTATGTTAGATTCATTTGTATTTATTTGTCAAACTGTCATAGAATGACATTTCCACTTTAGAAACATCAATTCTTGCATGTTTTTGAAGGCCAGCATGGTTTCTTTTGAATTCGTGTTGAGTTAGTGTGAAAAGTGCAGTATATGTTCATTTTGTGCTTTTCTCGCTCAAATAGCGTTATTTTGAGCTGAAAATGACGGAATATGAGTATGTTAGATTCATTTGTATTTATTTGTCAAACTGTCATAGAATGACATTTCCACTTTAGAAACATCAATTCTTGCATGTTTTTGAAGGCCAGCATGGTTTCTTTTGAATTCGTGTGGAGTTAGTGTGAAAAGTGCAGTATATGTTCATTTTGTGCTTTTCTCGCTCAAATAGCGTTATTTTGAGCTGAAAATGACGGAATATGAGTATGTTAGATTCATTTGTATTTATTTGTCAAACTGTCATAGAATGACATTTCCACTTTAGAAACATCAATTCTTGCATGTTTTTGAAGGCCAGCATGGTTTCTTTTGAATTCGTGTGGAGTTAGTGTGAAAAGTGCAGTATATGTTCATTTTGTGCTTTTCTCGCTCAAATAGCGTTATTTTGACCTGAAAATGACGGAATATGAGTATGTTAGATTCATTTGTATTTATTTGTCAAACTGTCATAGAATGACATTTCCACTTTAGAAACATCAAGTCTTGCATGTTTTTGAAGGACAGCATGGTTTATTTTGAATTCGTGTTGAGTTAGTGTGAAAAGTGCAGCAAGTGTTGATTATGTGCCGATCTGATCAATGAGCGTCTTTTCGTGCTGTTCTCGCTTAAATAGCGTTATTCTGATAGGAAAATGACAGAATGTAATTATTTTGTATTTGTGTCAAACTGTCTGAGAATGACATTTCCACTTTAGAAACATCAAGTCTTGCATGTTTTTGAAGGACAGCATGGTTTATTTTGAATTCGTGTTGAGTTAGTGTGAAAGGTGCAGCAAATATTGATTTTGTGCTTATCTGCTCAAATAGCGTCTTATTGTGCTTTTCTCGCTCAAATAGCGTTATTCTGACGGGAAAATGACATGAATGTGGTTATTTTAGATTCGTTTGTATTAATGTGTCAAACTGTCTGAGAATGACATTTCCACTTTGGAAACATGAATTCTTGCATGTTATTGAAGGACAGCATGGTTTCTTTTGAATTCGTGTTGAGTTAGTGTAAAAAGTCCAGCAAGTGTTGATTTTGTGCTTATCTGCTCAATGAGCGTCTTTTCGTGCTGTTCTCGCTTAAATAGCGTTATTCTGATAGGAAAATGACAGAATGTAATTATTTTGTATTTGTGTCAAACTGTCTGAGAATGACATTTCCACTTTAGAAACATCAAGTCTTGCATGTTTTTAAAGGACAGCATGGTTTATTTTGAATTCGTGTTCAATTACTATGAAAAGTGCACCCAATGTTGATTTTGTCCTTTTCTCGCTTAAATAGCGTTATTCAGACAGGAAAATGACATGAATGTGATTATTTTAGATTCATTTGTATTGATGTGTCAAACTGTCATAGAATGACATTTCCACTTTAGAAACATGAATTCTTGCATGTTATTGAAGGACAGCATGGTTTCTTTTGAATTCGTGTTGAGTTAGTGTGAAAAGTGCCGCAAGTGTTGATTTTGTGCTTTTCTCGCTCAAATAGTGTCTTATTGTGCTTTTCTCGCTCAAATAGCGTTATTCTGACTTGAAAATGACAGAATATGATTATTTTAGATTCATTTGTATTTATTTGTCAAACTGTCTGAGAATGACATTTCCACTTTAGAAACATGAATTCTTGCATGTTATTGAAGGACAGCATGGTTTCTTTTGAATTCGTGTTGAGTTAGTGTAAAAAGTCCAGCAAGTCTTGATTTTGTGCTTATCTGCTCAATGAGCGTCTTTTCGTGCTGTTCTCGCTTAAATAGCGTTATTCTGATAGGAAAATGACAGAATGTAATTATTTTGTATTTGTGTCAAACTGTCATAGAATGACATTTCCACTTTAGAAACATGAATTCTTGCATGTTATTGAAGGACAGCATGGTTTCTTTTGAATTCGTGTTGAGTTAGTGTGAAAAGTGCCGCAAGTGTTGATTTTGTGCTTTTCTCGCTCAAATAGTGTCTTATTGTGCTTTTCTCGCTCAAATAGCGTTATTCTGACTTGAAAATGACAGAATATGATTATTTTAGATTCATTTGTATTTATTTGTCAAACTGTCTGAGAATGACATTTCCACTTTAGAAACATGAATTCTTGCATGTTATTGAAGGACAGCATGGTTTCTTTTGAATTCGTGTTGAGTTAGTGTAAAAAGTCCAGCAAGTCTTGATTTTGTGCTTATCTGCTCAATGAGCGTCTTTTCGTGCTGTTCTCGCTTAAATAGCGTTATTCTGAAAGGAAAATGACAGAATGTAATTATTTTGTATTTGTGTCAAACTGTCATAGAATGACATTTCCACTTTAGAAACATCAATTCTTGCATGTTTTTGAAGGACAGCATGGTTTATTTTGAATTCGTGTTGAGTTAGTGTGAAAAGTGCCGCAAGTGTTGATTTTGTGCTTTTCTCGCTCAAATAGTGTCTTATTGTGCTTTTCTCGCTCAAATAGCGTTATTCTGACTTGAAAATGACAGAATATGATTATTTTAGATTCATTTGTATTTATTTGTCAAACTGTCATAGAATGACATTTCCACTTTAGAAACATCAAGTCTTGCATGTTTTTGAAGGACAGCATGGTTTATTTTGAATTCGTGTTGAGTTAGTGTGAAAAGTGCAGCAAGTGTTGATTATGTGCCGATCTGATCAATGAGCGTCTTTTCGTGCTGTTCTCGCTTAAATAGCGTTATTCTGATAGGAAAATGACAGAATGTAATTATTTTGTATTTGTGTCAAACTGTCTGAGAATGACATTTCCACTTTAGAAACATCAAGTCTTGCATGTTTTTGAAGGACAGCATGGTTTATTTTGAATTCGTGTTGAGTTAGTGTGAAAGGTGCAGCAAATATTGATTTTGTGCTTATCTGCTCAAATAGCGTCTTATTGTGCTTTTCTCGCTCAAATAGCGTTATTCTGACGGGAAAATGACATGAATGTGGTTATTTTAGATTCGTTTGTATTAATGTGTCAAACTGTCTGAGAATGACATTTCCACTTTGGAAACATGAATTCTTGCATGTTATTGAAGGACAGCATGGTTTCTTTTGAATTCGTGTTGAGTTAGTGTAAAAAGTCCAGCAAGTGTTGATTTTGTGCTTATCTGCTCAATGAGCGTCTTTTCGTGCTGTTCTCGCTTAAATAGCGTTATTCTGATAGGAAAATGACAGAATGTAATTATTTTGTATTTGTGTCAAACTGTCTGAGAATGACATTTCCACTTTAGAAACATCAAGTCTTGCATGTTTTTAAAGGACAGCATGGTTTATTTTGAATTCGTGTTCAATTACTATGAAAAGTGCACCCAATGTTGATTTTGTCCTTTTCTCGCTTAAATAGCGTTATTCAGACAGGAAAATGACATGAATGTGATTATTTTAGATTCATTTGTATTGATGTGTCAAACTGTCATAGAATGACATTTCCACTTTAGAAACATGAATTCTTGCATGTTATTGAAGGACAGCATGGTTTCTTTTGAATTCGTGTTGAGTTAGTGTGAAAAGTGCCGCAAGTGTTGATTTTGTGCTTTTCTCGCTCAAATAGTGTCTTATTGTGCTTTTCTCGCTCAAATAGCGTTATTCTGACTTGAAAATGACAGAATATGATTATTTTAGATTCATTTGTATTTATTTGTCAAACTGTCTGAGAATGACATTTCCACTTTAGAAACATGAATTCTTGCATGTTATTGAAGGACAGCATGGTTTCTTTTGAATTCGTGTTGAGTTAGTGTAAAAAGTCCAGCAAGTCTTGATTTTGTGCTTATCTGCTCAATGAGCGTCTTTTCGTGCTGTTCTCGCTTAAATAGCGTTATTCTGATAGGAAAATGACAGAATGTAATTATTTTGTATTTGTGTCAAACTGTCATAGAATGACATTTCCACTTTAGAAACATGAATTCTTGCATGTTATTGAAGGACAGCATGGTTTCTTTTGAATTCGTGTTGAGTTAGTGTGAAAAGTGCCGCAAGTGTTGATTTTGTGCTTTTCTCGCTCAAATAGTGTCTTATTGTGCTTTTCTCGCTCAAATAGCGTTATTCTGACTTGAAAATGACAGAATATGATTATTTTAGATTCATTTGTATTTATTTGTCAAACTGTCTGAGAATGACATTTCCACTTTAGAAACATGAATTCTTGCATGTTATTGAAGGACAGCATGGTTTCTTTTGAATTCGTGTTGAGTTAGTGTAAAAAGTCCAGCAAGTCTTGATTTTGTGCTTATCTGCTCAATGAGCGTCTTTTCGTGCTGTTCTCGCTTAAATAGCGTTATTCTGAAAGGAAAATGACAGAATGTAATTATTTTGTATTTGTGTCAAACTGTCATAGAATGACATTTCCACTTTAGAAACATCAATTCTTGCATGTTTTTGAAGGACAGCATGGTTTATTTTGAATTCGTGTTGAGTTAGTGTGAAAAGTGCCGCAAGTGTTGATTTTGTGCTTTTCTCGCTCAAATAGTGTCTTATTGTGCTTTTCTCGCTCAAATAGCGTTATTCTGACTTGAAAATGACAGAATATGATTATTTTAGATTCATTTGTATTTATTTGTCAAACTGTCATAGAATGACATTTCCACTTTAGAAACATCAAGTCTTGCATGTTTTTGAAGGACAGCATGGTTTATTTTGAATTCGTGTTGAGTTAGTGTGAAAAGTGCAGCAAGTGTTGATTATGTGCCGATCTGCTCAATGAGCGTCTTTTCGTGCTGTTCTCGCTTAAATAGCGTTATTCTGATAGGAAAATGACAGAATGTAATTATTTTGTATTTGTGTCAAACTGTCTGAGAATGACATTTCCACTTTAGAAACATCAAGTCTTGCATGTTTTTGAAGGACAGCATGGTTTATTTTGAATTCGTGTTGAGTTAGTGTGAAAGGTGCAGCAAATATTGATTTTGTGCTTATCTGCTCAAATAGCGTCTTATTGTGCTTTTCTCGCTCAAATAGCGTTATTCTGACGGGAAAATGACATGAATGTGGTTATTTTAGATTCGTTTGTATTAATGTGTCAAACTGTCTGAGAATGACATTTCCACTTTAGAAACATGAATTCTTGCATGTTATTGAAGGACAGCATGGTTTCTTTTGAATTCGTGTTGAGTTAGTGTAAAAAGTCCAGCAAGTGTTGATTTTGTGCTTATCTGCTCAATGAGCGTCTTTTCGTGCTGTTCTCGCTTAAATAGCGTTATTCTGATAGGAAAATGACAGAATGTAATTATTTTGTATTTGTGTCAAACTGTCTGAGAATGACATTTCCACTTTAGAAACATCAAGTCTTGCATGTTTTTGAAGGACAGCATGGTTTATTTTGAATTCGTGTTGAGTTAGTGTGAAAGGTGCAGCAAATATTGATTTTGTGCTTATCTGCTCAAATAGCGTCTTATTGTGCTTTTCTCGCTCAAATAGCGTTATTCTGACGGGAAAATGACATGAATGTGGTTATTTTAGATTCGTTTGTATTAATGTGTCAAACTGTCTGAGAATGACATTTCCACTTTAGAAACATCAATTCTTGCATGTTTTTGAAGGCCAGCATGGTTTCTTTTGAATTCGTGTGGAGTTAGTGTGAAAAGTGCAGTATATGTTCATTTTGTGCTTTTCTCGCTCAAATAGCGTTATTTTGACCTGAAAATGACGGAATATGAGTATGTTAGATTCATTTGTATTTGTTTGTCAAACTGTCATAGAATGACATTTCCACTTTAGAAACATCAATTCTTGCATGTTTTTGAAGGCCAGCATGGTTTCTTTTGAATTCGTGTGGAGTTAGTGTGAAAAGTGCAGTATATGTTCATTTTGTGCTTTTCTCGCTCAAATAGCGTTATTTTGAGCTGAAAATGACGGAATATGAGTATGTTAGATTCATTTGTATTTATTTGTCAAACTGTCATAGAATGACATTTCCACTTTAGAAACATCAATTCTTGCATGTTTTTGAAGGCCAGCATGGTTTCTTTTGAATTCGTGTGGAGTTAGTGTGAAAAGTGCAGTATATGTTCATTTTGTGCTTTTCTCGCTCAAATAGCGTTATTTTGACCTGAAAATGACGGAATATGAGTATGTTAGATTCATTTGTATTTATTTGTCAAACTGTCATAGAATGACATTTCCACTTTAGAAACATCAATTCTTGCATGTTTTTGAAGGCCAGCATGGTTTCTTTTGAATTCGTGTGGAGTTAGTGTGAAAAGTGCAGTATATGTTCATTTTGTGCTTTTCTCGCTCAAATAGCGTTATTTTGAGCTGAAAATGACGGAATATGAGTATGTTAGGTTCATTTGTATTTATTTGTCAAACTGTCATAGAATGACATTTCCACTTTAGAAACATCAATTCTTGCATGTTTTTGAAGGCCAGCATGGTTTCTTTTGAATTCGTGTGGAGTTAGTGTGAAAAGTGCATTATATGTTCATTTTGTGCTTTTCTCGCTCAAATAGCGTTATTTTGAGCTGAAAATGACGGAATATGAGTATGTTAGATTCATTTGTATTTATTTGTCAAACTGTCATAGAATGACATTTCCACTTTAGAAACATCAATTCTTGCATGTTTTTGAAGGCCAGCATGGTTTCTTTTGAATTCGTGTGGAGTTAGTGTGAAAAGTGCAGTATATGTTCATTTTGTGCTTTTCTCGCTCAAATAGCGTTATTTTGAGCTGAAAATGACGGAATATGAGTATGTTAGATTCATTTGTATTTATTTGTCAAACTGTCATAGAATGACATTTCCACTTTAGAAACATCAATTCTTGCATGTTTTTGAAGGCCAGCATGGTTTCTTTTGAATTCGTGTGGAGTTAGTGTGAAAAGTGCAGTATATGTTCATTTTGTGCTTTTCTCGCTCAAATAGCGTTATTTTGAGCTGAAAATGACGGAATATGAGTATGTTAGATTCATTTGTATTTATTTGTCAAACTGTCATAGAATGACATTTCCACTTTAGAAACATCAATTCTTGCATGTTTTTGAAGGCCAGCATGGTTTCTTTTGAATTCGTGTGGAGTTAGTGTGAAAAGTGCAGTATATGTTCATTTTGTGCTTTTCTCGCTCAAATAGCGTTATTTTGAGCTGAAAATGACGGAATATGAGTATGTTAGATTCATTTGTATTTATTTGTCAAACTGTCATAGAATGACATTTCCACTTTAGAAACATCAATTCTTGCATGTTTTTGAAGGCCAGCATGGTTTCTTTTGAATTCGTGTGGAGTTAGTGTGAAAAGTGCAGTATATGTTCATTTTGTGCTTTTCTCGCTCAAATAGCGTTATTTTGAGCTGAAAATGACGGAATATGAGTATGTTAGATTCATTTGTATTTATTTGTCAAACTGTCATAGAATGACATTTCCACTTTAGAAACATCAATTCTTGCATGTTTTTGAAGGCCAGCATGGTTTCTTTTGAATTCGTGTGGAGTTAGTGTGAAAAGTGCAGTATATGTTCATTTTGTGCTTTTCTCGCTCAAATAGCGTTATTTTGAGCTGAAAATGACGGAATATGAGTATGTTAGATTCATTTGTATTTATTTGTCAAACTGTCATAGAATGACATTTCCACTTTAGAAACATCAATTCTTGCATGTTTTTGAAGGCCAGCATGGTTTCTTTTGAATTCGTGTGGAGTTAGTGTGAAAAGTGCAGTATATGTTCATTTTGTGCTTTTCTCGCTCAAATAGCGTTATTTTGAGCTGAAAATGACGGAATATGAGTATGTTAGATTCATTTGTATTTATTTGTCAAACTGTCATAGAATGACATTTCCACTTTAGAAACATCAATTCTTGCATGTTTTTGAAGGCCAGCATGGTTTCTTTTGAATTCGTGTGGAGTTAGTGTGAAAAGTGCAGTATATGTTCATTTTGTGCTTTTCTCGCTCAAATAGCGTTATTTTGAGCTGAAAATGACGGAATATGAGTATGTTAGATTCATTTGTATTTATTTGTCAAACTGTCATAGAATGACATTTCCACTTTAGAAACATCAATTCTTGCATGTTTTTGAAGGCCAGCATGGTTTCTTTTGAATTCGTGTGGAGTTAGTGTGAAAAGTGCAGTATATGTTCATTTTGTGCTTTTCTCGCTCAAATAGCGTTATTTTGACCTGAAAATGACGGAATATGAGTATGTTAGATTCATTTGTATTTATTTGTCAAACTGTCATAGAATGACATTTCCACTTTAGAAACATCAATTCTTGCATGTTTTTGAAGGCCAGCATGGTTTCTTTTGAATTCGTGTGGAGTTAGTGTGAAAAGTGCAGTATATGTTCATTTTGTGCTTTTCTCGCTCAAATAGCGTTATTTTGACCTGAAAATGACGGAATATGAGTATGTTAGATTCATTTGTATTTATTTGTCAAACTGTCATAGAATGACATTTCCACTTTAGAAACATCAA
>NW_027481922.1:0-29782 GCF_051107435.1 Chaetodon auriga | reverse complement strand
CTCAACACGAATTCAAAATAAACCATGCTGTCCTTCAAAAACATGCAAGAATTGATGTTTCTAAAGTGGAAATGTCATTCTATGACAGTTTGACAAATAAATACAAATGAATCTAAAATACTCATATTCTGTCATTTTCAGGTCGGAATAACGCTATTTGAGCGAGAAAAGCACAAAATGAACATATACTGCACTTTTCACACTAACTCAACACGAATTCAAAATAAACCATGCTGTCCTTCAAAAACATGCAAGAATTGATGTTTCTAAAGTGGAAATGTCATTCTATGACAGTTTGACAAATAAATACAAATGAATCTAAAATACTCATATTCTGTCATTTTCAGGTCGGAATAACGCTATTTGAGCGAGAAAAGCACAAAATGAACATATACTGCACTTTTCACACTAACTCAACACGAATTCAAAATAAACCATGCTGTCCTTCAAAAACATGCAAGAATTGATGTTTCTAAAGTGGAAATGTCATTCTATGACAGTTTGACAAATAAATACAAATGAATCTAAAATACTCATATTCTGTCATTTTCAGGTCGGAATAACGCTATTTGAGCGAGAAAAGCACAAAATGAACATATACTGCACTTTTCACACTAACTCAACACGAATTCAAAAGAAACCATGCTGTCCTTCAAAACATGCAAGAATTGATGTTTCTAAAGTGGAAATGTCATTCTATGACAGTTTGACAAATAAATACAAATGAATCTAAAATACTCATATTCTGTCATTTTCAGGTCGGAATAACGCTATTTGAGCGAGAAAAGCACAAAATGAACATATACTGCACTTTTCACACTAACTCAACACGAATTCAAAAGAAACCATGCTGTCCTTCAAAAACATGCAAGAATTGATGTTTCTAAAGTGGAAATGTCATTCTATGACAGTTTGACAAATAAATACAAATGAATCTAAAATACTCATATTCTGTCATTTTCAGGTCGGAATAACGCTATTTGAGCGAGAAAAGCACAAAATGAACATATACTGCACTTTTCACACTAACTCAACACGAATTCAAAATAAACCATGCTGTCCTTCAAAAACATGCAAGAATTGATGTTTCTAAAGTGGAAATGTCATTCTATGACAGTTTGACAAATAAATACAAATGAATCTAAAATACTCATATTCTGTCATTTTCAGGTCGGAATAACGCTATTTGAGCGAGAAAAGCACAAAATGAACATATACTGCACTTTTCACACTAACTCAACACGAATTCAAAATAAACCATGCTGTCCTTCAAAAACATGCAAGAATTGATGTTTCTAAAGTGGAAATGTCATTCTATGACAGTTTGACAAATAAATACAAATGAATCTAAAATACTCATATTCTGTCATTTTCAGGTCGGAATAACGCTATTTGAGCGAGAAAAGCACAAAATGAACATATACTGCACTTTTCACACTAACTCAACACGAATTCAAAAGAAACCATGCTGTCCTTCAAAAACATGCAAGAATTGATGTTTCTAAAGTGGAAATGTCATTCTATGACAGTTTGACAAATAAATACAAATGAATCTAAAATACTCATATTCTGTCATTTTCAGGTCGGAATAACGCTATTTGAGCGAGAAAAGCACAAAATGAACATATACTGCACTTTTCACACTAACTCAACACGAATTCAAAATAAACCATGCTGTCCTTCAAAAACATGCAAGAATTGATGTTTCTAAAGTGGAAATGTCATTCTATGACAGTTTGACAAATAAATACAAATGAATCTAAAATACTCATATTCTGTCATTTTCAGGTCGGAATAACGCTATTTGAGCGAGAAAAGCACAAAATGAACATATACTGCACTTTTCACACTAACTCAACACGAATTCAAAAGAAACCATGCTGTCCTTCAAAAACATGCAAGAATTGATGTTTCTAAAGTGGAAATGTCATTCTATGACAGTTTGACAAATAAATACAAATGAATCTAAAATACTCATATTCTGTCATTTTCAGGTCGGAATAACGCTATTTGAGCGAGAAAAGCACAAAATGAACATATACTGCACTTTTCACACTAACTCAACACGAATTCAAAAGAAACCATGCTGTCCTTCAAAAACATGCAAGAATTGATGTTTCTAAAGTGGAAATGTCATTCTATGACAGTTTGACAAATAAATACAAATGAATCTAAAATACTCATATTCTGTCATTTTCAGGTCGGAATAACGCTATTTGAGCGAGAAAAGCACAAAATGAACATATACTGCACTTTTCACACTAACTCAACACGAATTCAAAATAAACCATGCTGTCCTTCAAAAACATGCAAGAATTGATGTTTCTAAAGTGGAAATGTCATTCTATGACAGTTTGACAAATAAATACAAATGAATCTAAAATACTCATATTCTGTCATTTTCAGGTCGGAATAACGCTATTTGAGCGAGAAAAGCACAAAATGAACATATACTGCACTTTTCACACTAACTCAACACGAATTCAAAAGAAACCATGCTGTCCTTCAAAAACATGCAAGAATTGATGTTTCTAAAGTGGAAATGTCATTCTATGACAGTTTGACAAATAAATACAAATGAATCTAAAATACTCATATTCTGTCATTTTCAGGTCGGAATAACGCTATTTGAGCGAGAAAAGCACAAAATGAACATATACTGCACTTTTCACACTAACTCAACACGAATTCAAAAGAAACCATGCTGTCCTTCAAAAACATGCAAGAATTGATGTTTCTAAAGTGGAAATGTCATTCTATGACAGTTTGACAAATAAATACAAATGAATCTAAAATACTCATATTCTGTCATTTTCAGGTCGGAATAACGCTATTTGAGCGAGAAAAGCACAAAATGAACATATACTGCACTTTTCACACTAACTCAACACGAATTCAAAAGAAACCATGCTGTCCTTCAAAAACATGCAAGAATTGATGTTTCTAAAGTGGAAATGTCATTCTATGACAGTTTGACAAATAAATACAAATGAATCTAAAATACTCATATTCTGTCATTTTCAGGTCGGAATAACGCTATTTGAGCGAGAAAAGCACAAAATGAACATATACTGCACTTTTCACACTAACTCAACACGAATTCAAAAGAAACCATGCTGTCCTTCAAAAACATGCAAGAATTGATGTTTCTAAAGTGGAAATGTCATTCTATGACAGTTTGACAAATAAATACAAATGAATCTAAAATACTCATATTCTGTCATTTTCAGGTCGGAATAACGCTATTTGAGCGAGAAAAGCACAAAATGAACATATACTGCACTTTTCACACTAACTCAACACGAATTCAAAAGAAACCATGCTGTCCTTCAAAAACATGCAAGAATTGATGTTTCTAAAGTGGAAATGTCATTCTATGACAGTTTGACAAATAAATACAAATGAATCTAAAATACTCATATTCTGTCATTTTCAGGTCGGAATAACGCTATTTGAGCGAGAAAAGCACAAAATGAACATATACTGCACTTTTCACACTAACTCAACACGAATTCAAAAGAAACCATGCTGTCCTTCAAAAACATGCAAGAATTGATGTTTCTAAAGTGGAAATGTCATTCTATGACAGTTTGACAAATAAATACAAATGAATCTAAAATACTCATATTCTGTCATTTTCAGGTCGGAATAACGCTATTTGAGCGAGAAAAGCACAAAATGAACATATACTGCACTTTTCACACTAACTCAACACGAATTCAAAAGAAACCATGCTGTCCTTCAAAAACATGCAAGAATTGATGTTTCTAAAGTGGAAATGTCATTCTATGACAGTTTGACAAATAAATACAAATGAATCTAAAATACTCATATTCTGTCATTTTCAGGTCGGAATAACGCTATTTGAGCGAGAAAAGCACAAAATGAACATATACTGCACTTTTCACACTAACTCAACACGAATTCAAAAGAAACCATGCTGTCCTTCAAAAACATGCAAGAATTGATGTTTCTAAAGTGGAAATGTCATTCTATGACAGTTTGACAAATAAATACAAATGAATCTAAAATACTCATATTCTGTCATTTTCAGGTCGGAATAACGCTATTTGAGCGAGAAAAGCACAAAATGAACATATACTGCACTTTTCACACTAACTCAACACGAATTCAAAAGAAACCATGCTGTCCTTCAAAAACATGCAAGAATTGATGTTTCTAAAGTGGAAATGTCATTCTATGACAGTTTGACAAATAAATACAAATGAATCTAAAATACTCATATTCTGTCATTTTCAGGTCGGAATAACGCTATTTGAGCGAGAAAAGCACAAAATGAACATATACTGCACTTTTCACACTAACTCAACACGAATTCAAAAGAAACCATGCTGTCCTTCAAAAACATGCAAGAATTGATGTTTCTAAAGTGGAAATGTCATTCTATGACAGTTTGACAAATAAATACAAATGAATCTAAAATACTCATATTCTGTCATTTTCAGGTCGGAATAACGCTATTTGAGCGAGAAAAGCACAAAATGAACATATACTGCACTTTTCACACTAACTCAACACGAATTCAAAATAAACCATGCTGTCCTTCAAAAACATGCAAGAATTGATGTTTCTAAAGTGGAAATGTCACTCTATGACAGTTTGACAAATAAATACAAATGAATCTAAAATACTCATATTCTGTCATTTTCAGGTCGGAATAACGCTATTTGAGCGAGAAAAGCACAAAATGAACATATACTGCACTTTTCACACTAACTCAACACGAATTCAAAAGAAACCATGCTGTCCTTCAAAAACATGCAAGAATTGATGTTTCTAAAGTGGAAATGTCATTCTATGACAGTTTGACAAATAAATACAAATGAATCTAAAATACTCATATTCTGTCATTTTCAGGTCGGAATAACGCTATTTGAGCGAGAAAAGCACAAAATGAACATATACTGCACTTTTCACACTAACTCAACACGAATTCAAAAGAAACCATGCTGTCCTTCAAAAACATGCAAGAATTGATGTTTCTAAAGTGGAAATGTCATTCTATGACAGTTTGACAAATAAATACAAATGAATCTAAAATACTCATATTCTGTCATTTTCAGGTCGGAATAACGCTATTTGAGCGAGAAAAGCACAAAATGAACATATACTGCACTTTTCACACTAACTCAACACGAATTCAAAAGAAACCATGCTGTCCTTCAAAAACATGCAAGAATTGATGTTTCTAAAGTGGAAATGTCATTCTATGACAGTTTGACAAATAAATACAAATGAATCTAAAATACTCATATTCTGTCATTTTCAGGTCGGAATAACGCTATTTGAGCGAGAAAAGCACAAAATGAACATATACTGCACTTTTCACACTAACTCAACACGAATTCAAAGAAACCATGCTGTCCTTCAAAAACATGCAAGAATTGATGTTTCTAAAGTGGAAATGTCATTCTATGACAGTTTGACAAATAAATACAAATGAATCTAAAATACTCATATTCTGTCATTTTCAGGTCGGAATAACGCTATTTGAGCGAGAAAAGCACAAAATGAACATATACTGCACTTTTCACACTAACTCAACACGAATTCAAAAGAAACCATGCTGTCCTTCAAAAACATGCAAGAATTGATGTTTCTAAAGTGGAAATGTCATTCTATGACAGTTTGACAAATAAATACAAATGAATCTAAAATACTCATATTCTGTCATTTTCAGGTCGGAATAACGCTATTTGAGCGAGAAAAGCACAAAATGAACATATACTGCACTTTTCACACTAACTCAACACGAATTCAAAAGAAACCATGCTGTCCTTCAAAAACATGCAAGAATTGATGTTTCTAAAGTGGAAATGTCATTCTATGACAGTTTGACAAATAAATACAAATGAATCTAAAATACTCATATTCTGTCATTTTCAGGTCGGAATAACGCTATTTGAGCGAGAAAAGCACAAAATGAACATATACTGCACTTTTCACACTAACTCAACACGAATTCAAAAGAAACCATGCTGTCCTTCAAAAACATGCAAGAATTGATGTTTCTAAAGTGGAAATGTCATTCTATGACAGTTTGACAAATAAATACAAATGAATCTAAAATACTCATATTCTGTCATTTTCAGGTCGGAATAACGCTATTTGAGCGAGAAAAGCACAAAATGAACATATACTGCACTTTTCACACTAACTCAACACGAATTCAAAAGAAACCATGCTGTCCTTCAAAAACATGCAAGAATTGATGTTTCTAAAGTGGAAATGTCATTCTATGACAGTTTGACAAATAAATACAAATGAATCTAAAATACTCATATTCTGTCATTTTCAGGTCGGAATAACGCTATTTGAGCGAGAAAAGCACAAAATGAACATATACTGCACTTTTCACACTAACTCAACACGAATTCAAAAGAAACCATGCTGTCCTTCAAAAACATGCAAGAATTGATGTTTCTAAAGTGGAAATGTCATTCTATGACAGTTTGACAAATAAATACAAATGAATCTAAAATACTCATATTCTGTCATTTTCAGGTCGGAATAACGCTATTTGAGCGAGAAAAGCACAAAATGAACATATACTGCACTTTTCACACTAACTCAACACGAATTCAAAAGAAACCATGCTGTCCTTCAAAAACATGCAAGAATTGATGTTTCTAAAGTGGAAATGTCATTCTATGACAGTTTGACAAATAAATACAAATGAATCTAAAATACTCATATTCTGTCATTTTCAGGTCGGAATAACGCTATTTGAGCGAGAAAAGCACAAAATGAACATATACTGCACTTTTCACACTAACTCAACACGAATTCAAAAGAAACCATGCTGTCCTTCAAAAACATGCAAGACTTGATGTTTCTAAAGTGGAAATGTCATTCTATGACAGTTTGACAAATAAATACAAATGAATCTAAAATACTCATATTCTGTCATTTTCAGGTCGGAATAACGCTATTTGAGCGAGAAAAGCACAAAATGAACATATACTGCACTTTTCACACTAACTCAACACGAATTCAAAAGAAACCATGCTGTCCTTCAAAAACATGCAAGAATTGATGTTTCTAAAGTGGAAATGTCATTCTATGACAGTTTGACAAATAAATACAAATGAATCTAAAATACTCATATTCTGTCATTTTCAGGTCGGAATAACGCTATTTGAGCGAGAAAAGCACAAAATGAACATATACTGCACTTTTCACACTAACTCAACACGAATTCAAAAGAAACCATGCTGTCCTTCAAAAACATGCAAGAATTGATGTTTCTAAAGTGGAAATGTCATTCTATGACAGTTTGACAAATAAATACAAATGAATCTAAAATACTCATATTCTGTCATTTTCAGGTCGGAATAACGCTATTTGAGCGAGAAAAGCACAAAATGAACATATACTGCACTTTTCACACTAACTCAACACGAATTCAAAAGAAACCATGCTGTCCTTCAAAAACATGCAAGAATTGATGTTTCTAAAGTGGAAATGTCATTCTATGACAGTTTGACAAATAAATACAAATGAATCTAAAATACTCATATTCTGTCATTTTCAGGTCGGAATAACGCTATTTGAGCGAGAAAAGCACAAAATGAACATATACTGCACTTTTCACACTAACTCAACACGAATTCAAAAGAAACCATGCTGTCCTTCAAAAACATGCAAGAATTGATGTTTCTAAAGTGGAAATGTCATTCTATGACAGTTTGACAAATAAATACAAATGAATCTAAAATACTCATATTCTGTCATTTTCAGGTCGGAATAACGCTATTTGAGCGAGAAAAGCACAAAATGAACATATACTGCACTTTTCACACTAACTCAACACGAATTCAAAAGAAACCATGCTGTCCTTCAAAAACATGCAAGAATTGATGTTTCTAAAGTGGAAATGTCATTCTATGACAGTTTGACAAATAAATACAAATGAATCTAAAATACTCATATTCTGTCATTTTCAGGTCGGAATAACGCTATTTGAGCGAGAAAAGCACAAAATGAACATATACTGCACTTTTCACACTAACTCAACACGAATTCAAAAGAAACCATGCTGTCCTTCAAAAACATGCAAGAATTGATGTTTCTAAAGTGGAAATGTCATTCTATGACAGTTTGACAAATAAATACAAATGAATCTAAAATACTCATATTCTGTCATTTTCAGGTCGGAATAACGCTATTTGAGCGAGAAAAGCACAAAATGAACATATACTGCACTTTTCACACTAACTCAACACGAATTCAAAAGAAACCATGCTGTCCTTCAAAAACATGCAAGAATTGATGTTTCTAAAGTGGAAATGTCATTCTATGACAGTTTGACAAATAAATACAAATGAATCTAAAATACTCATATTCTGTCATTTTCAGGTCGGAATAACGCTATTTGAGCGAGAAAAGCACAAAATGAACATATACTGCACTTTTCACACTAACTCAACACGAATTCAAAAGAAACCATGCTGTCCTTCAAAAACATGCAAGAATTGATGTTTCTAAAGTGGAAATGTCATTCTATGACAGTTTGACAAATAAATACAAATGAATCTAAAATACTCATATTCTGTCATTTTCAGGTCGGAATAACGCTATTTGAGCGAGAAAAGCACAAAATGAACATATACTGCACTTTTCACACTAACTCAACACGAATTCAAAAGAAACCATGCTGTCCTTCAAAAACATGCAAGAATTGATGTTTCTAAAGTGGAAATGTCATTCTATGACAGTTTGACAAATAAATACAAATGAATCTAAAATACTCATATTCTGTCATTTTCAGGTCGGAATAACGCTATTTGAGCGAGAAAAGCACAAAATGAACATATACTGCACTTTTCACACTAACTCAACACGAATTCAAAAGAAACCATGCTGTCCTTCAAAAACATGCAAGAATTGATGTTTCTAAAGTGGAAATGTCACTCTATGACAGTTTGACAAATAAATACAAATGAATCTAAAATATTCATATTCTGTCATTTTCAGGTCGGAATAACGCTATTTGAGCGAGAAAAGCACAAAATGAACATATACTGCACTTTTCACACTAACTCAACACGAATTCAAAAGAAACCATGCTGTCCTTCAAAAACATGCAAGAATTGATGTTTCTAAAGTGGAAATGTCATTCTATGACAGTTTGACAAATAAATACAAATGAATCTAAAATACTCATATTCTGTCATTTTCAGGTCGGAATAACGCTATTTGAGCGAGAAAAGCACAAAATGAACATATACTGCACTTTTCACACTAACTCCACACGAATTCAAAATAAACCATGCTGTTCTTCAAAAACATGCAAGAATTGATGTTTCTAAAGTGGAAATGTCACTCTATGACAGTTTGACAAATAAATACAAATGAATCTTAAATATTCATATTCTGTCATTTTCAGGTCGGAATAACGCTATTTGAGCGAGAAAAGCACAAAATGAACATATACTGCACTTTTCACACTAACTCAACACGAATTCAAAATAAACCATGCTGTCCTTCAAAAACATGCAAGAATTGATGTTTCTAAAGTGGAAATGTCATTCTATGACAGTTTGACAAATAAATACAAATGAATCTAAAATACTCATATTCTGTCATTTTCAGGTCGGAATAACGCTATTTGAGCGAGAAAAGCACAAAATGAACATATACTGCACTTTTCACACTAACTCAACACGAATTCAAAATAAACCATGCTGTCCTTCAAAAACATGCAAGAATTGATGTTTCTAAAGTGGAAATGTCATTCTATGACAGTTTGACAAATAAATACAAATGAATCTAAAATACTCATATTCTGTCATTTTCAGGTCGGAATAACGCTATTTGAGCGAGAAAAGCACAAAATGAACATATACTGCACTTTTCACACTAACTCAACACGAATTCAAAAGAAACCATGCTGTCCTTCAAAAACATGCAAGAATTGATGTTTCTAAAGTGGAAATGTCATTCTATGACAGTTTGACAAATAAATACAAATGAATCTAAAATACTCATATTCTGTCATTTTCAGGTCGGAATAACGCTATTTGAGCGAGAAAAGCACAAAATGAACATATACTGCACTTTTCACACTAACTCAACACGAATTCAAAAGAAACCATGCTGTCCTTCAAAAACATGCAAGAATTGATGTTTCTAAAGTGGAAATGTCATTCTATGACAGTTTGACAAATAAATACAAATGAATCTAAAATACTCATATTCTGTCATTTTCAGGTCGGAATAACGCTATTTGAGCGAGAAAAGCACAAAATGAACATATACTGCACTTTTCACACTAACTCAACACGAATTCAAAAGAAACCATGCTGTCCTTCAAAAACATGCAAGAATTGATGTTTCTAAAGTGGAAATGTCATTCTATGACAGTTTGACAAATAAATACAAATGAATCTAAAATACTCATATTCTGTCATTTTCAGGTCGGAATAACGCTATTTGAGCGAGAAAAGCACAAAATGAACATATACTGCACTTTTCACACTAACTCAACACGAATTCAAAAGAAACCATGCTGTCCTTCAAAAACATGCAAGAATTGATGTTTCTAAAGTGGAAATGTCATTCTATGACAGTTTGACAAATAAATACAAATGAATCTAAAATACTCATATTCTGTCATTTTCAGGTCGGAATAACGCTATTTGAGCGAGAAAAGCACAAAATGAACATATACTGCACTTTTCACACTAACTCAACACGAATTCAAAAGAAACCATGCTGTCCTTCAAAAACATGCAAGAATTGATGTTTCTAAAGTGGAAATGTCATTCTATGACAGTTTGACAAATAAATACAAATGAATCTAAAATACTCATATTCTGTCATTTTCAGGTCGGAATAACGCTATTTGAGCGAGAAAAGCACAAAATGAACATATACTGCACTTTTCACACTAACTCAACACGAATTCAAAAGAAACCATGCTGTCCTTCAAAAACATGCAAGAATTGATGTTTCTAAAGTGGAAATGTCATTCTATGACAGTTTGACAAATAAATACAAATGAATCTAAAATACTCATATTCTGTCATTTTCAGGTCGGAATAACGCTATTTGAGCGAGAAAAGCACAAAATGAACATATACTGCACTTTTCACACTAACTCAACACGAATTCAAAAGAAACCATGCTGTCCTTCAAAAACATGCAAGAATTGATGTTTCTAAAGTGGAAATGTCATTCTATGACAGTTTGACAAATAAATACAAATGAATCTAAAATACTCATATTCTGTCATTTTCAGGTCGGAATAACGCTATTTGAGCGAGAAAAGCACAAAATGAACATATACTGCACTTTTCACACTAACTCAACACGAATTCAAAAGAAACCATGCTGTCCTTCAAAAACATGCAAGAATTGATGTTTCTAAAGTGGAAATGTCATTCTATGACAGTTTGACAAATAAATACAAATGAATCTAAAATACTCATATTCTGTCATTTTCAAGTCAAAGTAACGCTATTTGAGCGAGAAAAGCACAAAATGAACATATACTGCACTTTTCACACTAACTCAACACGAATTCAAAATAAACCATGCTGTCCTTCAAAAACATGCAAGAATTGATGTTTCTAAAGTGGAAATGTCATTCTATGACAGTTTGACAAATAAATACAAATGAATCTAAAATACTCATATTCTGTCATTTTCAGGTCGGAATAACGCTATTTGAGCGAGAAAAGCACAAAATGAACATATACTGCACTTTTCACACTAACTCAACACGAATTCAAAATAAACCATGCTGTCCTTCAAAAACATGCAAGAATTGATGTTTCTAAAGTGGAAATGTCATTCTATGACAGTTTGACAAATAAATACAAATGAATCTAAAATACTCATATTCTGTCATTTTCAGGTCGGAATAACGCTATTTGAGCGAGAAAAGCACAAAATGAACATATACTGCACTTTTCACACTAACTCAACACGAATTCAAAATAAACCATGCTGTCCTTCAAAAACATGCAAGAATTGATGTTTCTAAAGTGGAAATGTCATTCTATGACAGTTTGACAAATAAATACAAATGAATCTAAAATACTCATATTCTCTCATTTTCAGGTCGGAATAACGCTATTTGAGCGAGAAAAGCACAAAATGAACATATACTGCACTTTTCACACTAACTCAACACGAATTCAAAATAAACCATGCTGTCCTTCAAAAACATGCAAGAATTGATGTTTCTAAAGTGGAAATGTCATTCTATGACAGTTTGACAAATAAATACAAATGAATCTAAAATACTCATATTCTCTCATTTTCAGGTCGGAATAACGCTATTTGAGCGAGAAAAGCACAAAATGAACATATACTGCACTTTTCACACTAACTCAACACGAATTCAAAAGAAACCATGCTGTCCTTCAAAAACATGCAAGAATTGATGTTTCTAAAGTGGAAATGTCATTCTATGACAGTTTGACAAATAAATACAAATGAATCTAAAATACTCATATTCTGTCATTTTCAGGTCGGAATAACGCTATTTGAGCGAGAAAAGCACAAAATGAACATATACTGCACTTTTCACACTAACTCAACACGAATTCAAAATAAACCATGCTGTCCTTCAAAAACATGCAAGAATTGATGTTTCTAAAGTGGAAATGTCATTCTATGACAGTTTGACAAATAAATACAAATGAATCTAAAATACTCATATTCTGTCATTTTCAGGTCGGAATAACGCTATTTGAGCGAGAAAAGCACAAAATGAACATATACTGCACTTTTCACACTAACTCAACACGAATTCAAAAGAAACCATGCTGTCCTTCAAAAACATGCAAGAATTGATGTTTCTAAAGTGGAAATGTCATTCTATGACAGTTTGACAAATAAATACAAATGAATCTAAAATACTCATATTCTGTCATTTTCAGGTCGGAATAACGCTATTTGAGCGAGAAAAGCACAAAATGAACATATACTGCACTTTTCACACTAACTCAACACGAATTCAAAAGAAACCATGCTGTCCTTCAAAAACATGCAAGAATTGATGTTTCTAAAGTGGAAATGTCATTCTATGACAGTTTGACAAATAAATACAAATGAATCTAAAATACTCATATTCTGTCATTTTCAGGTCGGAATAACGCTATTTGAGCGAGAAAAGCACAAAATGAACATATACTGCACTTTTCACACTAACTCAACACGAATTCAAAAGAAACCATGCTGTCCTTCAAAAACATGCAAGAATTGATGTTTCTAAAGTGGAAATGTCATTCTATGACAGTTTGACAAATAAATACAAATGAATCTAAAATACTCATATTCTGTCATTTTCAAGTCAAAATAACGCTATTTGAGCGAGAAAAGCACAAAATGAACATATACTGCACTTTTCACACTAACTCAACACGAATTCAAAATAAACCATGCTGTCCTTCAAAAACATGCAAGAATTGATGTTTCTAAAGTGGAAATGTCATTCTATGACAGTTTGACAAATAAATACAAATGAATCTAAAATACTCATATTCTGTCATTTTCAGGTCGGAATAACGCTATTTGAGCGAGAAAAGCACAAAATGAACATATACTGCACTTTTCACACTAACTCAACACGAATTCAAAAGAAACCATGCTGTCCTTCAAAAACATGCAAGAATTGATGTTTCTAAAGTGGAAATGTCATTCTATGACAGTTTGACAAATAAATACAAATGAATCTAAAATACTCATATTCTGTCATTTTCAGGTCGGAATAACGCTATTTGAGCGAGAAAAGCACAAAATGAACATATACTGCACTTTTCACACTAACTCAACACGAATTCAAAAGAAACCATGCTGTCCTTCAAAAACATGCAAGAATTGATGTTTCTAAAGTGGAAATGTCATTCTATGACAGTTTGACAAATAAATACAAATGAATCTAAAATACTCATATTCTGTCATTTTCAAGTCAAAGTAACGCTATTTGAGCGAGAAAAGCACAAAATGAACATATACTGCACTTTTCACACTAACTCAACACGAATTCAAAATAAACCATGCTGTCCTTCAAAAACATGCAAGAATTGATGTTTCTAAAGTGGAAATGTCATTCTATGACAGTTTGACAAATAAATACAAATGAATCTAAAATACTCATATTCTGTCATTTTCAGGTCGGAATAACGCTATTTGAGCGAGAAAAGCACAAAATGAACATATACTGCACTTTTCACACTAACTCAACACGAATTCAAAAGAAACCATGCTGTCCTTCAAAAACATGCAAGAATTGATGTTTCTAAAGTGGAAATGTCATTCTATGACAGTTTGACAAATAAATACAAATGAATCTAAAATACTCATATTCTGTCATTTTCAGGTCGGAATAACGCTATTTGAGCGAGAAAAGCACAAAATGAACATATACTGCACTTTTCACACTAACTCAACACGAATTCAAAAGAAACCATGCTGTCCTTCAAAAACATGCAAGAATTGATGTTTCTAAAGTGGAAATGTCATTCTATGACAGTTTGACAAATAAATACAAATGAATCTAAAATACTCATATTCTGTCATTTTCAAGTCAAAATAACGCTATTTGAGCGAGAAAAGCACAAAATGAACATATACTGCACTTTTCACACTAACTCAACACGAATTCAAAAGAAACCATGCTGTCCTTCAAAAACATGCAAGAATTGATGTTTCTAAAGTGGAAATGTCATTCTATGACAGTTTGACAAATAAATACAAATGAATCTAAAATACTCATATTCTGTCATTTTCAGGTCGGAATAACGCTATTTGAGCGAGAAAAGCACAAAATGAACATATACTGCACTTTTCACACTAACTCAACACGAATTCAAAAGAAACCATGCTGTCCTTCAAAAACATGCAAGAATTGATGTTTCTAAAGTGGAAATGTCATTCTATGACAGTTTGACAAATAAATACAAATGAATCTAAAATACTCATATTCTGTCATTTTCAGGTCGGAATAACGCTATTTGAGCGAGAAAAGCACAAAATGAACATATACTGCACTTTTCACACTAACTCAACACGAATTCAAAAGAAACCATGCTGTCCTTCAAAAACATGCAAGAATTGATGTTTCTAAAGTGGAAATGTCATTCTATGACAGTTTGACAAATAAATACAAATGAATCTAAAATACTCATATTCTGTCATTTTCAGGTCGGAATAACGCTATTTGAGCGAGAAAAGCACAAAATGAACATATACTGCACTTTTCACACTAACTCAACACGAATTCAAAAGAAACCATGCTGTCCTTCAAAAACATGCAAGAATTGATGTTTCTAAAGTGGAAATGTCATTCTATGACAGTTTGACAAATAAATACAAATGAATCTAAAATACTCATATTCTGTCATTTTCAAGTCAAAGTAACGCTATTTGAGCGAGAAAAGCACAAAATGAACATATACTGCACTTTTCACACTAACTCAACACGAATTCAAAATAAACCATGCTGTCCTTCAAAAACATGCAAGAATTGATGTTTCTAAAGTGGAAATGTCATTCTATGACAGTTTGACAAATAAATACAAATGAATCTAAAATACTCATATTCTGTCATTTTCAGGTCGGAATAACGCTATTTGAGCGAGAAAAGCACAAAATGAACATATACTGCACTTTTCACACTAACTCAACACGAATTCAAAATAAACCATGCTGTCCTTCAAAAACATGCAAGAATTGATGTTTCTAAAGTGGAAATGTCATTCTATGACAGTTTGACAAATAAATACAAATGAATCTAAAATACTCATATTCTGTCATTTTCAGGTCGGAATAACGCTATTTGAGCGAGAAAAGCACAAAATGAACATATACTGCACTTTTCACACTAACTCAACACGAATTCAAAATAAACCATGCTGTCCTTCAAAAACATGCAAGAATTGATGTTTCTAAAGTGGAAATGTCATTCTATGACAGTTTGACAAATAAATACAAATGAATCTAAAATACTCATATTCTCTCATTTTCAGGTCGGAATAACGCTATTTGAGCGAGAAAAGCACAAAATGAACATATACTGCACTTTTCACACTAACTCAACACGAATTCAAAATAAACCATGCTGTCCTTCAAAAACATGCAAGAATTGATGTTTCTAAAGTGGAAATGTCATTCTATGACAGTTTGACAAATAAATACAAATGAATCTAAAATACTCATATTCTGTCATTTTCAGGTCGGAATAACGCTATTTGAGCGAGAAAAGCACAAAATGAACATATACTGCACTTTTCACACTAACTCAACACGAATTCAAAAGAAACCATGCTGTCCTTCAAAAACATGCAAGAATTGATGTTTCTAAAGTGGAAATGTCATTCTATGACAGTTTGACAAATAAATACAAATGAATCTAAAATACTCATATTCTGTCATTTTCAGGTCGGAATAACGCTATTTGAGCGAGAAAAGCACAAAATGAACATATACTGCACTTTTCACACTAACTCAACACGAATTCAAAATAAACCATGCTGTCCTTCAAAAACATGCAAGAATTGATGTTTCTAAAGTGGAAATGTCATTCTATGACAGTTTGACAAATAAATACAAATGAATCTAAAATACTCATATTCTGTCATTTTCAGGTCGGAATAACGCTATTTGAGCGAGAAAAGCACAAAATGAACATATACTGCACTTTTCACACTAACTCAACACGAATTCAAAAGAAACCATGCTGTCCTTCAAAAACATGCAAGAATTGATGTTTCTAAAGTGGAAATGTCATTCTATGACAGTTTGACAAATAAATACAAATGAATCTAAAATACTCATATTCTGTCATTTTCAGGTCGGAATAACGCTATTTGAGCGAGAAAAGCACAAAATGAACATATACTGCACTTTTCACACTAACTCAACACGAATTCAAAAGAAACCATGCTGTCCTTCAAAAACATGCAAGAATTGATGTTTCTAAAGTGGAAATGTCATTCTATGACAGTTTGACAAATAAATACAAATGAATCTAAAATACTCATATTCTGTCATTTTCAGGTCGGAATAACGCTATTTGAGCGAGAAAAGCACAAAATGAACATATACTGCACTTTTCACACTAACTCAACACGAATTCAAAAGAAACCATGCTGTCCTTCAAAAACATGCAAGAATTGATGTTTCTAAAGTGGAAATGTCATTCTATGACAGTTTGACAAATAAATACAAATGAATCTAAAATACTCATATTCTGTCATTTTCAAGTCAAAATAACGCTATTTGAGCGAGAAAAGCACAAAATGAACATATACTGCACTTTTCACACTAACTCAACACGAATTCAAAAGAAACCATGCTGTCCTTCAAAAACATGCAAGAATTGATGTTTCTAAAGTGGAAATGTCATTCTATGACAGTTTGACAAATAAATACAAATGAATCTAAAATACTCATATTCTGTCATTTTCAGGTCGGAATAACGCTATTTGAGCGAGAAAAGCACAAAATGAACATATACTGCACTTTTCACACTAACTCAACACGAATTCAAAAGAAACCATGCTGTCCTTCAAAAACATGCAAGAATTGATGTTTCTAAAGTGGAAATGTCATTCTATGACAGTTTGACAAATAAATACAAATGAATCTAAAATACTCATATTCTGTCATTTTCAGGTCGGAATAACGCTATTTGAGCGAGAAAAGCACAAAATGAACATATACTGCACTTTTCACACTAACTCAACACGAATTCAAAAGAAACCATGCTGTCCTTCAAAAACATGCAAGAATTGATGTTTCTAAAGTGGAAATGTCATTCTATGACAGTTTGACAAATAAATACAAATGAATCTAAAATACTCATATTCTGTCATTTTCAAGTCAAAGTAACGCTATTTGAGCGAGAAAAGCACAAAATGAACATATACTGCACTTTTCACACTAACTCAACACGAATTCAAAATAAACCATGCTGTCCTTCAAAAACATGCAAGAATTGATGTTTCTAAAGTGGAAATGTCATTCTATGACAGTTTGACAAATAAATACAAATGAATCTAAAATACTCATATTCTGTCATTTTCAGGTCGGAATAACGCTATTTGAGCGAGAAAAGCACAAAATGAACATATACTGCACTTTTCACACTAACTCAACACGAATTCAAAAGAAACCATGCTGTCCTTCAAAAACATGCAAGAATTGATGTTTCTAAAGTGGAAATGTCATTCTATGACAGTTTGACAAATAAATACAAATGAATCTAAAATACTCATATTCTGTCATTTTCAGGTCGGAATAACGCTATTTGAGCGAGAAAAGCACAAAATGAACATATACTGCACTTTTCACACTAACTCAACACGAATTCAAAAGAAACCATGCTGTCCTTCAAAAACATGCAAGAATTGATGTTTCTAAAGTGGAAATGTCATTCTATGACAGTTTGACAAATAAATACAAATGAATCTAAAATACTCATATTCTGTCATTTTCAAGTCAAAATAACGCTATTTGAGCGAGAAAAGCACAAAATGAACATATACTGCACTTTTCACACTAACTCAACACGAATTCAAAAGAAACCATGCTGTCCTTCAAAAACATGCAAGAATTGATGTTTCTAAAGTGGAAATGTCATTCTATGACAGTTTGACAAATAAATACAAATGAATCTAAAATACTCATATTCTGTCATTTTCAGGTCGGAATAACGCTATTTGAGCGAGAAAAGCACAAAATGAACATATACTGCACTTTTCACACTAACTCAACACGAATTCAAAAGAAACCATGCTGTCCTTCAAAAACATGCAAGAATTGATGTTTCTAAAGTGGAAATGTCATTCTATGACAGTTTGACAAATAAATACAAATGAATCTAAAATACTCATATTCTGTCATTTTCAGGTCGGAATAACGCTATTTGAGCGAGAAAAGCACAAAATGAACATATACTGCACTTTTCACACTAACTCAACACGAATTCAAAAGAAACCATGCTGTCCTTCAAAAACATGCAAGAATTGATGTTTCTAAAGTGGAAATGTCATTCTATGACAGTTTGACAAATAAATACAAATGAATCTAAAATACTCATATTCTCTCATTTTCAGGTCGGAATAACGCTATTTGAGCGAGAAAAGCACAAAATGAACATATACTGCACTTTTCACACTAACTCAACACGAATTCAAAAGAAACCATGCTGTCCTTCAAAAACATGCAAGAATTGATGTTTCTAAAGTGGAAATGTCATTCTATGACAGTTTGACAAATAAATACAAATGAATCTAAAATACTCATATTCTGTCATTTTCAGGTCGGAATAACGCTATTTGAGCGAGAAAAGCACAAAATGAACATATACTGCACTTTTCACACTAACTCAACACGAATTCAAAAGAAACCATGCTGTCCTTCAAAAACATGCAAGAATTGATGTTTCTAAAGTGGAAATGTCATTCTATGACAGTTTGACAAATAAATACAAATGAATCTAAAATACTCATATTCTGTCATTTTCAAGTCAAAATAACGCTATTTGAGCGAGAAAAGCACAAAATGAACATATACTGCACTTTTCACACTAACTCAACACGAATTCAAAAGAAACCATGCTGTCCTTCAAAAACATGCAAGAATTGATGTTTCTAAAGTGGAAATGTCATTCTATGACAGTTTGACAAATAAATACAAATGAATCTAAAATACTCATATTCTGTCATTTTCAGGTCGGAATAACGCTATTTGAGCGAGAAAAGCACAAAATGAACATATACTGCACTTTTCACACTAACTCAACACGAATTCAAAAGAAACCATGCTGTCCTTCAAAAACATGCAAGAATTGATGTTTCTAAAGTGGAAATGTCATTCTATGACAGTTTGACAAATAAATACAAATGAATCTAAAATACTCATATTCTGTCATTTTCAGGTCGGAATAACGCTATTTGAGCGAGAAAAGCACAAAATGAACATATACTGCACTTTTCACACTAACTCAACACGAATTCAAAAGAAACCATGCTGTCCTTCAAAAACATGCAAGAATTGATGTTTCTAAAGTGGAAATGTCATTCTATGACAGTTTGACAAATAAATACAAATGAATCTAAAATACTCATATTCTGTCATTTTCAGGTCGGAATAACGCTATTTGAGCGAGAAAAGCACAAAATGAACATATACTGCACTTTTCACACTAACTCAACACGAATTCAAAAGAAACCATGCTGTCCTTCAAAAACATGCAAGAATTGATGTTTCTAAAGTGGAAATGTCATTCTATGACAGTTTGACAAATAAATACAAATGAATCTAAAATACTCATATTCTGTCATTTTCAGGTCGGAATAACGCTATTTGAGCGAGAAAAGCACAAAATGAACATATACTGCACTTTTCACACTAACTCAACACGAATTCAAAAGAAACCATGCTGTCCTTCAAAAACATGCAAGAATTGATGTTTCTAAAGTGGAAATGTCATTCTATGACAGTTTGACAAATAAATACAAATGAATCTAAAATACTCATATTCTGTCATTTTCAAGTCAAAATAACGCTATTTGAGCGAGAAAAGCACAAAATGAACATATACTGCACTTTTCACACTAACTCAACACGAATTCAAAAGAAACCATGCTGTCCTTCAAAAACATGCAAGAATTGATGTTTCTAAAGTGGAAATGTCATTCTATGACAGTTTGACAAATAAATACAAATGAATCTAAAATACTCATATTCTGTCATTTTCAGGTCGGAATAACGCTATTTGAGCGAGAAAAGCACAAAATGAACATATACTGCACTTTTCACACTAACTCAACACGAATTCAAAAGAAACCATGCTGTCCTTCAAAAACATGCAAGAATTGATGTTTCTAAAGTGGAAATGTCATTCTATGACAGTTTGACAAATAAATACAAATGAATCTAAAATACTCATATTCTGTCATTTTCAGGTCGGAATAACGCTATTTGAGCGAGAAAAGCACAAAATGAACATATACTGCACTTTTCACACTAACTCAACACGAATTCAAAAGAAACCATGCTGTCCTTCAAAAACATGCAAGAATTGATGTTTCTAAAGTGGAAATGTCATTCTATGACAGTTTGACAAATAAATACAAATGAATCTAAAATACTCATATTCTGTCATTTTCAAGTCAAAGTAACGCTATTTGAGCGAGAAAAGCACAAAATGAACATATACTGCACTTTTCACACTAACTCAACACGAATTCAAAATAAACCATGCTGTCCTTCAAAAACATGCAAGAATTGATGTTTCTAAAGTGGAAATGTCATTCTATGACAGTTTGACAAATAAATACAAATGAATCTAAAATACTCATATTCTGTCATTTTCAGGTCGGAATAACGCTATTTGAGCGAGAAAAGCACAAAATGAACATATACTGCACTTTTCACACTAACTCAACACGAATTCAAAAGAAACCATGCTGTCCTTCAAAAACATGCAAGAATTGATGTTTCTAAAGTGGAAATGTCATTCTATGACAGTTTGACAAATAAATACAAATGAATCTAAAATACTCATATTCTGTCATTTTCAGGTCGGAATAACGCTATTTGAGCGAGAAAAGCACAAAATGAACATATACTGCACTTTTCACACTAACTCAACACGAATTCAAAAGAAACCATGCTGTCCTTCAAAAACATGCAAGAATTGATGTTTCTAAAGTGGAAATGTCATTCTATGACAGTTTGACAAATAAATACAAATGAATCTAAAATACTCATATTCTGTCATTTTCAAGTCAAAATAACGCTATTTGAGCGAGAAAAGCACAAAATGAACATATACTGCACTTTTCACACTAACTCAACACGAATTCAAAAGAAACCATGCTGTCCTTCAAAAACATGCAAGAATTGATGTTTCTAAAGTGGAAATGTCATTCTATGACAGTTTGACAAATAAATACAAATGAATCTAAAATACTCATATTCTGTCATTTTCAGGTCGGAATAACGCTATTTGAGCGAGAAAAGCACAAAATGAACATATACTGCACTTTTCACACTAACTCAACACGAATTCAAAAGAAACCATGCTGTCCTTCAAAAACATGCAAGAATTGATGTTTCTAAAGTGGAAATGTCATTCTATGACAGTTTGACAAATAAATACAAATGAATCTAAAATACTCATATTCTGTCATTTTCAGGTCGGAATAACGCTATTTGAGCGAGAAAAGCACAAAATGAACATATACTGCACTTTTCACACTAACTCAACACGAATTCAAAAGAAACCATGCTGTCCTTCAAAAACATGCAAGAATTGATGTTTCTAAAGTGGAAATGTCATTCTATGACAGTTTGACAAATAAATACAAATGAATCTAAAATACTCATATTCTCTCATTTTCAGGTCGGAATAACGCTATTTGAGCGAGAAAAGCACAAAATGAACATATACTGCACTTTTCACACTAACTCAACACGAATTCAAAAGAAACCATGCTGTCCTTCAAAAACATGCAAGAATTGATGTTTCTAAAGTGGAAATGTCATTCTATGACAGTTTGACAAATAAATACAAATGAATCTAAAATACTCATATTCTGTCATTTTCAGGTCGGAATAACGCTATTTGAGCGAGAAAAGCACAAAATGAACATATACTGCACTTTTCACACTAACTCAACACGAATTCAAAAGAAACCATGCTGTCCTTCAAAAACATGCAAGAATTGATGTTTCTAAAGTGGAAATGTCATTCTATGACAGTTTGACAAATAAATACAAATGAATCTAAAATACTCATATTCTGTCATTTTCAAGTCAAAATAACGCTATTTGAGCGAGAAAAGCACAAAATGAACATATACTGCACTTTTCACACTAACTCAACACGAATTCAAAAGAAACCATGCTGTCCTTCAAAAACATGCAAGAATTGATGTTTCTAAAGTGGAAATGTCATTCTATGACAGTTTGACAAATAAATACAAATGAATCTAAAATACTCATATTCTGTCATTTTCAGGTCGGAATAACGCTATTTGAGCGAGAAAAGCACAAAATGAACATATACTGCACTTTTCACACTAACTCAACACGAATTCAAAAGAAACCATGCTGTCCTTCAAAAACATGCAAGAATTGATGTTTCTAAAGTGGAAATGTCATTCTATGACAGTTTGACAAATAAATACAAATGAATCTAAAATACTCATATTCTGTCATTTTCAGGTCGGAATAACGCTATTTGAGCGAGAAAAGCACAAAATGAACATATACTGCACTTTTCACACTAACTCAACACGAATTCAAAAGAAACCATGCTGTCCTTCAAAAACATGCAAGAATTGATGTTTCTAAAGTGGAAATGTCATTCTATGACAGTTTGACAAATAAATACAAATGAATCTAAAATACTCATATTCTGTCATTTTCAGGTCGGAATAACGCTATTTGAGCGAGAAAAGCACAAAATGAACATATACTGCACTTTTCACACTAACTCAACACGAATTCAAAAGAAACCATGCTGTCCTTCAAAAACATGCAAGAATTGATGTTTCTAAAGTGGAAATGTCATTCTATGACAGTTTGACAAATAAATACAAATGAATCTAAAATACTCATATTCTGTCATTTTCAGGTCGGAATAACGCTATTTGAGCGAGAAAAGCACAAAATGAACATATACTGCACTTTTCACACTAACTCAACACGAATTCAAAAGAAACCATGCTGTCCTTCAAAAACATGCAAGAATTGATGTTTCTAAAGTGGAAATGTCATTCTATGACAGTTTGACAAATAAATACAAATGAATCTAAAATACTCATATTCTGTCATTTTCAAGTCAAAATAACGCTATTTGAGCGAGAAAAGCACAAAATGAACATATACTGCACTTTTCACACTAACTCAACACGAATTCAAAAGAAACCATGCTGTCCTTCAAAAACATGCAAGAATTGATGTTTCTAAAGTGGAAATGTCATTCTATGACAGTTTGACAAATAAATACAAATGAATCTAAAATACTCATATTCTGTCATTTTCAGGTCGGAATAACGCTATTTGAGCGAGAAAAGCACAAAATGAACATATACTGCACTTTTCACACTAACTCAACACGAATTCAAAAGAAACCATGCTGTCCTTCAAAAACATGCAAGAATTGATGTTTCTAAAGTGGAAATGTCATTCTATGACAGTTTGACAAATAAATACAAATGAATCTAAAATACTCATATTCTGTCATTTTCAAGTCAAAATAACGCTATTTGAGCGAGAAAAGCACAAAATGAACATATACTGCACTTTTCACACTAACTCAACACGAATTCAAAAGAAACCATGCTGTCCTTCAAAAACATGCAAGAATTGATGTTTCTAAAGTGGAAATGTCATTCTATGACAGTTTGACAAATAAATACAAATGAATCTAAAATACTCATATTCTGTCATTTTCAGGTCGGAATAACGCTATTTGAGCGAGAAAAGCACAAAATGAACATATACTGCACTTTTCACACTAACTCAACACGAATTCAAAAGAAACCATGCTGTCCTTCAAAAACATGCAAGAATTGATGTTTCTAAAGTGGAAATGTCATTCTATGACAGTTTGACAAATAAATACAAATGAATCTAAAATACTCATATTCTGTCATTTTCAAGTCAAAATAACGCTATTTGAGCGAGAAAAGCACAAAATGAACATATACTGCACTTTTCACACTAACTCAACACGAATTCAAAAGAAACCATGCTGTCCTTCAAAAACATGCAAGAATTGATGTTTCTAAAGTGGAAATGTCATTCTATGACAGTTTGACAAATAAATACAAATGAATCTAAAATACTCATATTCTGTCATTTTCAGGTCGGAATAACGCTATTTGAGCGAGAAAAGCACAAAATGAACATATACTGCACTTTTCACACTAACTCAACACGAATTCAAAAGAAACCATGCTGTCCTTCAAAAACATGCAAGAATTGATGTTTCTAAAGTGGAAATGTCATTCTATGACAGTTTGACAAATAAATACAAATGAATCTAAAATACTCATATTCTGTCATTTTCAGGTCGGAATAACGCTATTTGAGCGAGAAAAGCACAAAATGAACATATACTGCACTTTTCACACTAACTCAACACGAATTCAAAAGAAACCATGCTGTCCTTCAAAAACATGCAAGAATTGATGTTTCTAAAGTGGAAATGTCATTCTATGACAGTTTGACAAATAAATACAAATGAATCTAAAATACTCATATTCTGTCATTTTCAGGTCGGAATAACGCTATTTGAGCGAGAAAAGCACAAAATGAACATATACTGCACTTTTCACACTAACTCAACACGAATTCAAAAGAAACCATGCTGTCCTTCAAAAACATGCAAGAATTGATGTTTCTAAAGTGGAAATGTCATTCTATGAC
Source organism: Chaetodon auriga (assembly GCF_051107435.1). Lineage (NCBI taxonomy): Eukaryota > Metazoa > Chordata > Actinopteri > Chaetodontiformes > Chaetodontidae > Chaetodon > Chaetodon auriga. The sequence continues at coordinate 4,360 of NW_027481922.1, read as the reverse complement.
AGTTTGACAAATAAATACAAATGAATCTAAAATACTCATATTCTGTCATTTTCAAGTCAAAATAACGCTATTTGAGCGAGAAAAGCACAAAATGAACATATACTGCACTTTTCACACTAACTCAACACGAATTCAAAAGAAACCATGCTGTCCTTCAAAAACATGCAAGAATTGATGTTTCTAAAGTGGAAATGTCATTCTATGACAGTTTGACAAATAAATACAAATGAATCTAAAATACTCATATTCTGTCATTTTCAGGTCGGAATAACGCTATTTGAGCGAGAAAAGCACAAAATGAACATATACTGCACTTTTCACACTAACTCAACACGAATTCAAAAGAAACCATGCTGTCCTTCAAAAACATGCAAGAATTGATGTTTCTAAAGTGGAAATGTCATTCTATGACAGTTTGACAAATAAATACAAATGAATCTAAAATACTCATATTCTGTCATTTTCAGGTCGGAATAACGCTATTTGAGCGAGAAAAGCACAAAATGAACATATACTGCACTTTTCACACTAACTCAACACGAATTCAAAAGAAACCATGCTGTCCTTCAAAAACATGCAAGAATTGATGTTTCTAAAGTGGAAATGTCATTCTATGACAGTTTGACAAATAAATACAAATGAATCTAAAATACTCATATTCTGTCATTTTCAGGTCGGAATAACGCTATTTGAGCGAGAAAAGCACAAAATGAACATATACTGCACTTTTCACACTAACTCAACACGAATTCAAAAGAAACCATGCTGTCCTTCAAAAACATGCAAGAATTGATGTTTCTAAAGTGGAAATGTCATTCTATGACAGTTTGACAAATAAATACAAATGAATCTAAAATACTCATATTCTGTCATTTTCAAGTCAAAATAACGCTATTTGAGCGAGAAAAGCACAAAATGAACATATACTGCACTTTTCACACTAACTCAACACGAATTCAAAAGAAACCATGCTGTCCTTCAAAAACATGCAAGAATTGATGTTTCTAAAGTGGAAATGTCATTCTATGACAGTTTGACAAATAAATACAAATGAATCTAAAATACTCATATTCTGTCATTTTCAGGTCGGAATAACGCTATTTGAGCGAGAAAAGCACAAAATGAACATATACTGCACTTTTCACACTAACTCAACACGAATTCAAAAGAAACCATGCTGTCCTTCAAAAACATGCAAGAATTGATGTTTCTAAAGTGGAAATGTCATTCTATGACAGTTTGACAAATAAATACAAATGAATCTAAAATACTCATATTCTGTCATTTTCAGGTCGGAATAACGCTATTTGAGCGAGAAAAGCACAAAATGAACATATACTGCACTTTTCACACTAACTCAACACGAATTCAAAAGAAACCATGCTGTCCTTCAAAAACATGCAAGAATTGATGTTTCTAAAGTGGAAATGTCATTCTATGACAGTTTGACAAATAAATACAAATGAATCTAAAATACTCATATTCTGTCATTTTCAGGTCGGAATAACGCTATTTGAGCGAGAAAAGCACAAAATGAACATATACTGCACTTTTCACACTAACTCAACACGAATTCAAAAGAAACCATGCTGTCCTTCAAAAACATGCAAGAATTGATGTTTCTAAAGTGGAAATGTCATTCTATGACAGTTTGACAAATAAATACAAATGAATCTAAAATACTCATATTCTGTCATTTTCAGGTCGGAATAACGCTATTTGAGCGAGAAAAGCACAAAATGAACATATACTGCACTTTTCACACTAACTCAACACGAATTCAAAAGAAACCATGCTGTCCTTCAAAAACATGCAAGAATTGATGTTTCTAAAGTGGAAATGTCATTCTATGACAGTTTGACAAATAAATACAAATGAATCTAAAATACTCATATTCTGTCATTTTCAGGTCGGAATAACGCTATTTGAGCGAGAAAAGCACAAAATGAACATATACTGCACTTTTCACACTAACTCAACACGAATTCAAAAGAAACCATGCTGTCCTTCAAAAACATGCAAGAATTGATGTTTCTAAAGTGGAAATGTCATTCTATGACAGTTTGACAAATAAATACAAATGAATCTAAAATACTCATATTCTGTCATTTTCAGGTCGGAATAACGCTATTTGAGCGAGAAAAGCACAAAATGAACATATACTGCACTTTTCACACTAACTCAACACGAATTCAAAAGAAACCATGCTGTCCTTCAAAAACATGCAAGAATTGATGTTTCTAAAGTGGAAATGTCATTCTATGACAGTTTGACAAATAAATACAAATGAATCTAAAATACTCATATTCTGTCATTTTCAGGTCGGAATAACGCTATTTGAGCGAGAAAAGCACAAAATGAACATATACTGCACTTTTCACACTAACTCAACACGAATTCAAAAGAAACCATGCTGTCCTTCAAAAACATGCAAGAATTGATGTTTCTAAAGTGGAAATGTCATTCTATGACAGTTTGACAAATAAATACAAATGAATCTAAAATACTCATATTCTGTCATTTTCAGGTCGGAATAACGCTATTTGAGCGAGAAAAGCACAAAATGAACATATACTGCACTTTTCACACTAACTCAACACGAATTCAAAAGAAACCATGCTGTCCTTCAAAAACATGCAAGAATTGATGTTTCTAAAGTGGAAATGTCATTCTATGACAGTTTGACAAATAAATACAAATGAATCTAAAATACTCATATTCTGTCATTTTCAGGTCGGAATAACGCTATTTGAGCGAGAAAAGCACAAAATGAACATATACTGCACTTTTCACACTAACTCAACACGAATTCAAAAGAAACCATGCTGTCCTTCAAAAACATGCAAGAATTGATGTTTCTAAAGTGGAAATGTCATTCTATGACAGTTTGACAAATAAATACAAATGAATCTAAAATACTCATATTCTGTCATTTTCAGGTCGGAATAACGCTATTTGAGCGAGAAAAGCACAAAATGAACATATACTGCACTTTTCACACTAACTCAACACGAATTCAAAAGAAACCATGCTGTCCTTCAAAAACATGCAAGAATTGATGTTTCTAAAGTGGAAATGTCATTCTATGACAGTTTGACAAATAAATACAAATGAATCTAAAATACTCATATTCTGTCATTTTCAAGTCAAATAACGCTATTTGAGCGAGAAAAGCACAAAATGAACATATACTGCACTTTTCACACTAACTCAACACGAATTCAAAAGAAACCATGCTGTCCTTCAAAAACATGCAAGAATTGATGTTTCTAAAGTGGAAATGTCATTCTATGACAGTTTGACAAATAAATACAAATGAATCTAAAATACTCATATTCTGTCATTTTCAGGTCGGAATAACGCTATTTGAGCGAGAAAAGCACAAAATGAACATATACTGCACTTTTCACACTAACTCAACACGAATTCAAAAGAAACCATGCTGTCCTTCAAAAACATGCAAGAATTGATGTTTCTAAAGTGGAAATGTCATTCTATGACAGTTTGACAAATAAATACAAATGAATCTAAAATACTCATATTCTGTCATTTTCAAGTCAAAATAACGCTATTTGAGCGAGAAAAGCACAAAATGAACATATACTGCACTTTTCACACTAACTCAACACGAATTCAAAATAAACCATGCTGTCCTTCAAAAACATGCAAGAATTGATGTTTCTAAAGTGGAAATGTCATTCTATGACAGTTTGACAAATAAATACAAATGAATCTAAAATACTCATATTCTGTCATTTTCAGGTCGGAATAACGCTATTTGAGCGAGAAAAGCACAAAATGAACATATACTGCACTTTTCACACTAACTCAACACGAATTCAAAAGAAACCATGCTGTCCTTCAAAAACATGCAAGAATTGATGTTTCTAAAGTGGAAATGTCATTCTATGACAGTTTGACAAATAAATACAAATGAATCTAAAATACACTCTGGAGATAGCGCGTATCTCTCCAGAATAACGCTATTTGAGCGAGAAAAGCACAAAATGAACATATACTGCACTTTTCACACTAACTCAACACGAATTCAAAAGAAACCATGCTGTCCTTCAAAACATGCAAGAATTGATGTTTCTAAAGTGGAAATGTCATTCTATGACAGTTTGACAAATAAATACAAATGAATCTAAAATACTCATATTCTGTCCATTTCAGGTCGGAATAACGCTATTTGAGCGAGAAAAGCACAAAATGAACATATACTGCACTTTTCACACTAAACTCAACACGAATTCAAAAGAAACCATGCTGTCCTTCAAAAACATGCAAGATTGATGTTTCTAAAGTGAAATGTCATTCTATGACAGTTTGACAAATAAATACAATGAATCTAAAATAC
>NW_027481921.1:22500-25000 GCF_051107435.1 Chaetodon auriga | reverse complement strand
TCCCCGTGCCCCTGGTACTCTGCTCTCATCCCCGTGCCCCTGGTACTCTGCTCTCATCCCCGTGCCCCTGGTACTCTGCTCTCATCCCCGTGCCCCTGGTACTCTGCTCTCATCCCCGTGCCCTTGGTACTCTGCTCTCATCCCCGTGCCCCTGGTACTCTGCTCTCATCCCCGTGCCCCTGGTACTCTGCTCTCATCCCCGTGCCCCTGGTACTCCTCTCTCTCTCTCTCTCTCTCTCTCTCTCTCTCTCTCTCTCTCTCTTTCTCTCCCTCTCTCTCATAGACATAGCTCACCTGCCTGACCCCCTCGTCTTTTCACAGCCACAGGGAGGCTTCCATCCTTACCAGGCCTGACCCCCCCTCATCTGCTCACAGCCGTGGGGAGGCTTCCAGCCTTTTCCAGGCCCCCAGCATGAGGAGCAGGGCTGGGTGCTGGCTCCAAGCCTGAACCCCTCGTCGTCTTCTAGCAGCCACAGGGAGGCGTCTGGCCTTTCCAGGCCCCCCAGCCTGCTACTCGTGCTGGGGGCTGGCTCCAGGCCTGACCCCCTCATCTTCTCACAGCCACGGGGAGGCTTCCAGCCTTTCCAGGCCCCCAGCACGAGGAGCAGGCTGGGTGCCGGCTCCAGCCCTGACCCTCTCCTCTTCTTCTAGCAGCCACAGGGAGGCGTCTGGCCTTTCCAGGCCCCCCAGCCTGCTACTCGTGCTAGTGGCTGGCTCCAGGCCTGACCCCCTCACCTTCTCACAGCCACGGGGAGGCTTCCAGCCTTTCCAGGCCCCCAGCACGAGGAGCAGGCTGGGTGCCGGCTTCAGCCCTGACCCCCTCCTCTTCTTCTAGCAGCCACAGGGAGGCGTCTGGCCGTTCCAGGCCCCCCAGCCTGCTACTCGTGCTGGGTGCTGGCTCCAGCCCTGACCCCCTCCTCTTCTTCTAGCAGCCACAGGCAGGCGTCTGGCCTTTCCAGGCCCCCCTAGCCTGCTACTCGTACTGGGTGCTGGCTCCAGCCCTGACCCCCTCGTCGTCTTATAGCAGCCACAGGGAGGCGTCTGGCCTTTCCAGGCCCCCCAGCCTGCTACTCGTGCTGGGCGCTGGCTCCAGCCCTGACCCCCTCCTCTTCTTCTAGCAGCCACAGGCAGGCGTCTGGCCTTTCCAGGCCCCCCAGCCTGCTACTCGTGCTGGGGGCTGGCTCCAGGCCTGACCCCCTCATCTTCTCACAGCCACGGGGAGGCTTCCAGCCTTTCCAGGCCCCCAGCACGAGGAGCAGGCTGGGTGCCGGCTCCAGCCCTGACCCCCTCCTCTTCTTCTAGCAGCCACAGGCAGGCGTCTGGCCTTTCCAGGCCCCCCAGCCTGCTACTCGTGCTGGGTGCTGGCTCCAGCCCTGACCCCCTCCTCTTCTTCTAGCAGCCACAGGCAGGCGTCTGGCCTTTCCAGGCCCCCCAGCCTGCTACTCGTGCTGGTTGCTGGCTCCAGCCCTGACCCCCTCCTCTTATTCTAGCAGCCACAGGCAGGCGTCTGGCCTTTCCAGGCCCACCAGCCTGCTACTCGTGCTGGGGGCTGGCTCCAGGCCTGACCCCCTCATCTTCTCACAGCCATGGGGAGGCTTCCAGCCTTTCCAGGCCCCCAGCACGAGGAGCAGGCTGGGTGCCGGCTCCAGCCCTGACCCCCTCATCTTCTCACAGCCATGGGGAGGCTTCCAGCCTTTCCAGGCCCCCAGCACGAGGAGCAGGCTGGGTGCCGGCTCCAGCCCTGACCCCCTCCTCTTCTCACAGCCACGGGGAGGCTTCCAGCCTTTCCAGGCCCCCAGCACGAGGAGCAGGCTGGGTGCCGGCTCCAGCCCTGACCCCCTCCTCTTCTTCTAGCAGCCACAGGCAGGCGTCTGGCCTTTCCAGGCCCCCCAGCCTGCTACTCGTGCTGGGTGCTGGCTCCAGCCCTGACCCCCTCCTCTTCTTCTAGCAACCACAGGCAGGCGTCTGGCCTTTCCAGGCCCCCCAGCCTGCTACTCGTGCTGGGTGCTGGCTCCATCCCTGACCCCCTCCTCTTCTTCTAGCAGCCACAGGGAGTCTTCTGGCCTTTCCAGGCCCCCCAGCCTGCTACTCGTGCTGGGTGCTGGCTCCAGCCCTGACCCCCTCGTCTTCTTCTAGCAGCCACAGGGAGGCTTCTGGCCTTTCCAGGCCCCCCAGCCTGCTACTCGTGCTGGGTGCTGGCTCCAGCCCTGACCCCCTCCTCTTCTTCTAGCAGCCACAGGGAGGCTTCTGGCCTTTCCAGGCCCCCCAGCCTGCTTCTCGTGCTGGGTGCTGGCTCCAGCCCTGACCCCCTCGTCTTCTTCTAGCAGCCACAGGGAGGCTTCTGGCCTTTCCAGGCCCCCCAGCCTGCTACTCGTGCTGGGTGCTGGCTCCAGCCCTGAGCCCCTCGTCTTCTTCTAGCAGCCACAGGCAGGCGTCTGGCCTTTCCAGGCCCCCCAGCCTGCTACTCGTACTGGGGGCTGGCTCCAGGCCTGACCCCCTG
>NW_027481921.1:7500-12500 GCF_051107435.1 Chaetodon auriga | reverse complement strand
GCGGCTGTCTGACTGGCGGAGAAAAAGAAACCAAAGCGCAGAGGACCGCGGCCCGGAGGCCGGCAGACCCCTCCTGTCCGCCCCAGGCACCGGGCCTGAGGGGCGGGCATCGACGGCCGGGCGCCTCGGGCCTCTCCTCTGGAGGCCCCTGTTTCCGAAAAGCTGGTTTCTGAAATCGTGCGCAGACTCGCTTGGGAAGGCGGGTAAAAGCGCGCGCCGTTCGGAGAGAAGGGGGTGCCCAAAGCAGTTGGATTTCAACCGCTTTGGGGCCCTCACCCCAAAGCGCGGAGAACCGGGGCCCGGAGGCCGGCAGACCCCTCCTGTCCGCCCCACGCACCGAGCCTGAGGGGCGGGCATCGACGGCCGGGCGCCTCGGGCCTCTCCTCTGGAGGCCCCTGTTTCCGAAAAGCTGGTTTCTGAAATCGTGCGCAGACTCGCTTGGGAAGGCGGGTAAAAGCGCGCGCCTTTCGGAGAGAAGGGGGTACCCAAAGCGGTTGGATTTCAACCGCTTTGGGGCCTTCTCTCCGAAAACGACTTTTGTCGTTTTTCCTTCCCCGCTCCTTCTGTACTTTATCTTTTTTGACGTTTTGTCATCGGGGACGTGGCGAAAAATGTAGAAAATGAAAGAAATGTAGAAAATACGCAAGACGCGCTTGGCTTTGGCCTGCGCTTTTCGCCTTCTCTCTGAAAATGACAAAGCGGTTGGATTTCAACCGCTTTGGCCTGCTTTTCGCCTTCTCTCCGAGATTGACTTTGTCATATTTTTCTCCCCCCACTTCTTCTTCTTGTCGTTTTGGTTTTATGCCCCTGGTACTCTGCTCTCATCCCCGTGCCCTTGGTACTCTGCTCTCATCCCCGTGCCCCTGGTACTCTGCTCTCATCCCCGTGCCCCTGGTACTCTGCTCTCATCCCCGTGCCCCTGGTACTCTGCTCTCATCCCCGTGCCCCTGGTACTCTGCTCTCATCCCCGTGCCCTTGGTACTCTGCTCTCATCCCCGTGCCCCTGGTACTCTGCTCTCATCCCCGTGCCCCTGGTACTCTGCTCTCATCCCCGTGCCCCTGGTACTCTGCTCTCATCCCCGTGCCCCTGGTACTCTGCTCTCATCCCCGTGCCCTTGGTACTCTGCTCTCATCCCCGTGCCCCTGGTACTCTGCTCTCATCCCCGTGCCCCTGGTACTCTGCTCTCATCCCCGTGCCCCTGGTACTCCTCTCTCTCTCTCTCTCTCTCTCTCTCTCTCTCTCTCTCTCTCTCTTTCTCTCCCTCTCTCTCATAGACATAGCTCACCTGCCTGACCCCCTCGTCTTTTCACAGCCACAGGGAGGCTTCCATCCTTACCAGGCCTGACCCCCCCTCATCTGCTCACAGCCGTGGGGAGGCTTCCAGCCTTTTCCAGGCCCCCAGCATGAGGAGCAGGGCTGGGTGCTGGCTCCAAGCCTGAACCCCTCGTCGTCTTCTAGCAGCCACAGGGAGGCGTCTGGCCTTTCCAGGCCCCCCAGCCTGCTACTCGTGCTGGGGGCTGGCTCCAGGCCTGACCCCCTCATCTTCTCACAGCCACGGGGAGGCTTCCAGCCTTTCCAGGCCCCCAGCACGAGGAGCAGGCTGGGTGCCGGCTCCAGCCCTGACCCTCTCCTCTTCTTCTAGCAGCCACAGGGAGGCGTCTGGCCTTTCCAGGCCCCCCAGCCTGCTACTCGTGCTAGTGGCTGGCTCCAGGCCTGACCCCCTCACCTTCTCACAGCCACGGGGAGGCTTCCAGCCTTTCCAGGCCCCCAGCACGAGGAGCAGGCTGGGTGCCGGCTTCAGCCCTGACCCCCTCCTCTTCTTCTAGCAGCCACAGGGAGGCGTCTGGCCGTTCCAGGCCCCCCAGCCTGCTACTCGTGCTGGGTGCTGGCTCCAGCCCTGACCCCCTCCTCTTCTTCTAGCAGCCACAGGCAGGCGTCTGGCCTTTCCAGGCCCCCCTAGCCTGCTACTCGTACTGGGTGCTGGCTCCAGCCCTGACCCCCTCGTCGTCTTATAGCAGCCACAGGGAGGCGTCTGGCCTTTCCAGGCCCCCCAGCCTGCTACTCGTGCTGGGCGCTGGCTCCAGCCCTGACCCCCTCCTCTTCTTCTAGCAGCCACAGGCAGGCGTCTGGCCTTTCCAGGCCCCCCAGCCTGCTACTCGTGCTGGGGGCTGGCTCCAGGCCTGACCCCCTCATCTTCTCACAGCCACGGGGAGGCTTCCAGCCTTTCCAGGCCCCCAGCACGAGGAGCAGGCTGGGTGCCGGCTCCAGCCCTGACCCCCTCCTCTTCTTCTAGCAGCCACAGGCAGGCGTCTGGCCTTTCCAGGCCCCCCAGCCTGCTACTCGTGCTGGGTGCTGGCTCCAGCCCTGACCCCCTCCTCTTCTTCTAGCAGCCACAGGCAGGCGTCTGGCCTTTCCAGGCCCCCCAGCCTGCTACTCGTGCTGGTTGCTGGCTCCAGCCCTGACCCCCTCCTCTTATTCTAGCAGCCACAGGCAGGCGTCTGGCCTTTCCAGGCCCACCAGCCTGCTACTCGTGCTGGGGGCTGGCTCCAGGCCTGACCCCCTCATCTTCTCACAGCCATGGGGAGGCTTCCAGCCTTTCCAGGCCCCCAGCACGAGGAGCAGGCTGGGTGCCGGCTCCAGCCCTGACCCCCTCATCTTCTCACAGCCATGGGGAGGCTTCCAGCCTTTCCAGGCCCCCAGCACGAGGAGCAGGCTGGGTGCCGGCTCCAGCCCTGACCCCCTCCTCTTCTCACAGCCACGGGGAGGCTTCCAGCCTTTCCAGGCCCCCAGCACGAGGAGCAGGCTGGGTGCCGGCTCCAGCCCTGACCCCCTCCTCTTCTTCTAGCAGCCACAGGCAGGCGTCTGGCCTTTCCAGGCCCCCCAGCCTGCTACTCGTGCTGGGTGCTGGCTCCAGCCCTGACCCCCTCCTCTTCTTCTAGCAACCACAGGCAGGCGTCTGGCCTTTCCAGGCCCCCCAGCCTGCTACTCGTGCTGGGTGCTGGCTCCATCCCTGACCCCCTCCTCTTCTTCTAGCAGCCACAGGGAGTCTTCTGGCCTTTCCAGGCCCCCCAGCCTGCTACTCGTGCTGGGTGCTGGCTCCAGCCCTGACCCCCTCGTCTTCTTCTAGCAGCCACAGGGAGGCTTCTGGCCTTTCCAGGCCCCCCAGCCTGCTACTCGTGCTGGGTGCTGGCTCCAGCCCTGACCCCCTCCTCTTCTTCTAGCAGCCACAGGGAGGCTTCTGGCCTTTCCAGGCCCCCCAGCCTGCTTCTCGTGCTGGGTGCTGGCTCCAGCCCTGACCCCCTCGTCTTCTTCTAGCAGCCACAGGGAGGCTTCTGGCCTTTCCAGGCCCCCCAGCCTGCTACTCGTGCTGGGTGCTGGCTCCAGCCCTGAGCCCCTCGTCTTCTTCTAGCAGCCACAGGCAGGCGTCTGGCCTTTCCAGGCCCCCCAGCCTGCTACTCGTACTGGGGGCTGGCTCCAGGCCTGACCCCCTGGCCTTCTCACAGCCGTGGGGAGGCTTCCGGCCTTTTCCAGGCCCCCAGCATGAGGAGCAGGCTGGGTGCTGGCTCCAGGCCTGACCCCCTCGTCTTCTCGCAGCCACGGGGAGGTTTCCAGCCTTTCCAGGACCCCCAGCCTGCTACTCCTGCTGGGGGCTGGCTCCAGGCCTGACCCCCTGGCCTTCTCACAGCCGTGGGGAGGCTTCCGGCCTTTTCCAGGCATACAGCAACCTCTTTTCCTTTTCTTTATTTCTCACAATTACTTTCTTTTATTTTTGTTTAAAAATTCTCAACCTTTGTATATATTCCACATACTATACTGTGCATACACAGTCCAACCTCCGATTCAGGACGAACGATGCGGTTTTCGTCCCGGCCGTGGCACGCCGGACCAGCTCTATACCCTTCACAGGGCTGGCTCCCAGCCTAACCCTTTTCCTTTCCTCCTGCCTCCACTCTCATTAGCCAGCCAGCCTGCCTGCCTGCCTGCCTTCACCAACCCCAAGGGCTGGCTCCCAGCCTAACTCTTTTCCTTTCCTCCTGCCTCCACTCACATCCGCCAGCCAGCCAGCCTGCCTGCCTGCCTGCCTGCCTGCCTGCCTGCCTGCCTTCACCAACCCCAAGGGCTGGCTCCCAGCCTAACTCTTTTCCTTTCCTCCTGCCTCCACTCACATCCGCCAGCCAGCCAGCCTGCCTGCCTGCCTGCCTGCCTGCCTTCACCAACCCCAAGGGCTGGCTCCCAGCCTAACCCTTTTCCTTTCCTCCTGCCTCCACTCTCATCCGCCAGCCAGCCAGCTAGCCTGCCTGCCTGCCTGCCTGCCTTCACCAACCTCAAGGGCTGGCTCCCAGCCTAACCCTTTTCCTTTCCTCCTGCCTCCACTCTCATTAGCCAGCCAGCCTGCCTGCCTGCCTGCCTTCACCAACCCCAAGGGCTGGCTCCCAGCCTAACTCTTTTCCTTTCCTCCTGCCTCCACTCTCATCCGCCAGCCAGCCAGCTAGCCTGCCTGCCTGCCTTCACCAACCTCAAGGGCTGGCTCCCAGCCTAACCCTTTTCCTTTCCTCCTGCCTCCACTCTCATCCGCCAGCCAGCCAGCCTGCCAGCCTGCCTGCCTGCCTGCCTTCACCAACCTCAAGGGCTGGCTCCCAGCCTAACCCTTTTCCTTTCCTCCTGCCTCCACTCTCATCCGCCAGCCAGCCAGCCTGCCTGCCTGCCTGCCTGGCTGCCTGCCTGCCTGCCTGCCTTCACCAACCCCAAGGGCTGGCTCCCAGCCTAACCCTTTTCCTTTCCTCCTGCCTCCACTCTCATTAGCCAGCCAGCCAGCCAGCCTGCCTGCCTGCCTGCCTGCCTGCCTTCACCAACCCCAAGGGCTGGCTCCCAGCCTAACCCTTTTCCTTTCCTCCTGCCTCCACTCTCATCCGCCAGCCAGCCAGCCTGCCTGCCTGCCTGCCTGCCTGCCTGCCTGCCTGCCTGCCTGCCTGCCTGCCTGCCTGCCTGCCATCACCAA
>NW_027481920.1:0-30586 GCF_051107435.1 Chaetodon auriga | reverse complement strand
GTTTCTAAAGTGGAAATGTCATTCTATGACACTTTGACAAATAAATACAAATGAATCTAACATACTCCATATTCCGTCATTTTCAGCTCAAAATAACGCTATTTGAGCGAGAAAAGCACAAAATGAACATATACTGCACTTTTCACACTAACTCCACACGAATTCAAAAGAAACCATGCTGGCCTTCAAAAACATGCAAGAATTGATGTTTCTAAAGTGGAAATGTCATTCTATGACACTTTGACAAATAAATACAAATGAATCTAACATACTCATATTCCGTCATTTTCAGCTCAAAATAACGCTATTTGAGCGAGAAAAGCACAAAATGAACATATACTGCACTTTTCACACTAACTCCACACGAATTCAAAAGAAACCATGCTGGCCTTCAAAAACATGCAAGAATTGATGTTTCTAAAGTGGAAATGTCATTCTATGACACTTTGACAAATAAATACAAATGAATCTAACATACTCATATTCCGTCATTTTCAGCTCAAAATAACGCTATTTGAGCGAGAAAAGCACAAAATGAACATATACTGCACTTTTCACACTAACTCCACACGAATTCAAAAGAAACCATGCTGGCCTTCAAAAACATGCAAGAATTGATGTTTCTAAAGTGGAAATGTCATTCTATGACACTTTGACAAATAAATACAAATGAATCTAACATACTCATATTCCGTCATTTTCAGCTCAAAATAACGCTATTTGAGCGAGAAAAGCACAAAATGAACATATACTGCACTTTTCACACTAACTCCACACGAATTCAAAAGAAACCATGCTGGCCTTCAAAAACATGCAAGAATTGATGTTTCTAAAGTGGAAATGTCATTCTATGACACTTTGACAAATAAATACAAATGAATCTAACATACTCATATTCCGTCATTTTCAGCTCAAAATAACGCTATTTGAGCGAGAAAAGCACAAAATGAACATATACTGCACTTTTCACACTAACTCCACACGAATTCAAAAGAAACCATGCTGGCCTTCAAAACATGCAAGAATTGATGTTTCTAAAGTGGAAATGTCATTCTATGACACTTTGACAAATAAATACAAATGAATCTAACATACTCATATTCCGTCATTTTCAGCTCAAAATAACGCTATTTGAGCGAGGAAAAGCACAAAATGAACATATACTGCACTTTTCACACTAACTCCACACGAATTCAAAAGAAACCATGCTGGCCTTCAAAAACATGCAAGAATTGATGTTTCTAAAGTGGAAATGTCATTCTATGACACTTTGACAAATAAATACAAATGAATCTAACATACTCATATTCCGTCATTTTCAGCTCAAAATAACGCTATTTGAGCGAGAAAAGCACAAAATGAACATATACTGCACTTTTCACACTAACTCCACACGAATTCAAAAGAAACCATGCTGGCCTTCAAAAACATGCAAGAATTGATGTTTCTAAAGTGGAAATGTCATTCTATGACACTTTGACAAATAAATACAAATGAATCTAACATACTCATATTCCGTCATTTTCAGCTCAAAATAACGCTATTTGAGCGAGAAAAGCACAAAATGAACATATACTGCACTTTTCACACTAACTCCACACGAATTCAAAAGAAACCATGCTGGCCTTCAAAAACATGCAAGAATTGATGTTTCTAAAGTGGAAATGTCATTCTATGACACTTTGACAAATAAATACAAATGAATCTAACATACTCATATTCCGTCATTTTCAGCTCAAAATAACGCTATTTGAGCGAGAAAAGCACAAAATGAACATATACTGCACTTTTCACACTAACTCCACACGAATTCAAAAGAAACCATGCTGGCCTTCAAAAACATGCAAGAATTGATGTTTCTAAAGTGGAAATGTCATTCTATGACACTTTGACAAATAAATACAAATGAATCTAACATACTCATATTCCGTCATTTTCAGCTCAAAATAACGCTATTTGAGCGAGAAAAGCACAAAATGAACATATACTGCACTTTTCACACTAACTCCACACGAATTCAAAAGAAACCATGCTGGCCTTCAAAAACATGCAAGAATTGATGTTTCTAAAGTGGAAATGTCATTCTATGACAGTTTGACAAATAAATACAAATGAATCTAACATACTCATATTCCGTCATTTTCAGCTCAAAATAACGCTATTTGAGCGAGAAAAGCACAAAATGAACATATACTGCACTTTTCACACTAACTCCACACGAATTCAAAAGAAACCATGCTGGCCTTCAAAAACATGCAAGAATTGATGTTTCTAAAGTGGAAATGTCATTCTATGACAGTTTGACAAATAAATACAAATGAATCTAACATACTCATATTCCGTCATTTTCAGCTCAAAATAACGCTATTTGAGCGAGAAAAGCACAAAATGAACATATACTGCACTTTTCACACTAACTCCACACGAATTCAAAAGAAACCATGCTGGCCTTCAAAAACATGCAAGAATTGATGTTTCTAAAGTGGAAATGTCATTCTATGACAGTTTGACAAATAAATACAAATGAATCTAACATACTCATATTCCGTCATTTTCAGCTCAAAATAACGCTATTTGAGCGAGAAAAGCACAAAATGAACATATACTGCACTTTTCACACTAACTCCACACGAATTCAAAAGAAACCATGCTGGCCTTCAAAAACATGCAAGAATTGATGTTTCTAAAGTGGAAATGTCATTCTATGACAGTTTGACAAATAAATACAAATGAATCTAACATACTCATATTCCGTCATTTTCAGCTCAAAATAACGCTATTTGAGCGAGAAAAGCACAAAATGAACATATACTGCACTTTTCACACTAACTCCACACGAATTCAAAAGAAACCATGCTGGCCTTCAAAAACATGCAAGAATTGATGTTTCTAAAGTGGAAATGTCATTCTATGACAGTTTGACAAATAAATACAAATGAATCTAACATACTCATATTCCGTCATTTTCAGCTCAAAATAACGCTATTTGAGCGAGAAAAGCACAAAATGAACATATACTGCACTTTTCACACTAACTCCACACGAATTCAAAAGAAACCATGCTGGCCTTCAAAAACATGCAAGAATTGATGTTTCTAAAGTGGAAATGTCATTCTATGACAGTTTGACAAATAAATACAAATGAATCTAACATACTCATATTCCGTCATTTTCAGCTCAAAATAACGCTATTTGAGCGAGAAAAGCACAAAATGAACATATACTGCACTTTTCACACTAACTCCACACGAATTCAAAAGAAACCATGCTGGCCTTCAAAAACATGCAAGAATTGATGTTTCTAAAGTGGAAATGTCATTCTATGACAGTTTGACAAATAAATACAAATGAATCTAACATACTCATATTCCGTCATTTTCAGCTCAAAATAACGCTATTTGAGCGAGAAAAGCACAAAATGAACATATACTGCACTTTTCACACTAACTCCACACGAATTCAAAAGAAACCATGCTGGCCTTCAAAAACATGCAAGAATTGATGTTTCTAAAGTGGAAATGTCATTCTATGACAGTTTGACAAATAAATACAAATGAATCTAACATACTCATATTCCGTCATTTTCAGCTCAAAATAACGCTATTTGAGCGAGAAAAGCACAAAATGAACATATACTGCACTTTTCACACTAACTCCACACGAATTCAAAAGAAACCATGCTGGCCTTCAAAAACATGCAAGAATTGATGTTTCTAAAGTGGAAATGTCACTCTATGACAGTTTGACAAATAAATACAAATGAATCTAACATACTCATATTCCGTCATTTTCAGCTCAAAATAACGCTATTTGAGCGAGAAAAGCACAAAATGAACATATACTGCACTTTTCACACTAACTCCACACGAATTCAAAAGAAACCATGCTGGCCTTCAAAAACATGCAAGAATTGATGTTTCTAAAGTGGAAATGTCATTCTATGACAGTTTGACAAATAAATACAAATGAATCTAACATACTCATATTCCGTCATTTTCAGCTCAAAATAACGCTATTTGAGCGAGAAAAGCACAAAATGAACATATACTGCACTTTTCACACTAACTCCACACGAATTCAAAAGAAACCATGCTGGCCTTCAAAAACATGCAAGAATTGATGTTTCTAAAGTGGAAATGTCATTCTATGACAGTTTGACAAATAAATACAAATGAATCTAACATACTCATATTCCGTCATTTTCAGCTCAAAATAACGCTATTTGAGCGAGAAAAGCACAAAATGAACATATACTGCACTTTTCACACTAACTCCACACGAATTCAAAAGAAACCATGCTGGCCTTCAAAAACATGCAAGAATTGATGTTTCTAAAGTGGAAATGTCATTCTATGACAGTTTGACAAATAAATACAAATGAATCTAACATACTCATATTCCGTCATTTTCAGCTCAAAATAACGCTATTTGAGCGAGAAAAGCACAAAATGAACATATACTGCACTTTTCACACTAACTCCACACGAATTCAAAAGAAACCATGCTGGCCTTCAAAAACATGCAAGAATTGATGTTTCTAAAGTGGAAATGTCATTCTATGACAGTTTGACAAATAAATACAAATGAATCTAACATACTCATATTCCGTCATTTTCAGCTCAAAATAACGCTATTTGAGCGAGAAAAGCACAAAATGAACATATACTGCACTTTTCACACTAACTCCACACGAATTCAAAAGAAACCATGCTGGCCTTCAAAAACATGCAAGAATTGATGTTTCTAAAGTGGAAATGTCACTCTATGACAGTTTGACAAATAAATACAAATGAATCTAACATACTCATATTCCGTCATTTTCAGCTCAAAATAACGCTATTTGAGCGAGAAAAGCACAAAATGAACATATACTGCACTTTTCACACTAACTCCACACGAATTCAAAAGAAACCATGCTGGCCTTCAAAAACATGCAAGAATTGATGTTTCTAAAGTGGAAATGTCATTCTATGACAGTTTGACAAATAAATACAAATGAATCTAACATACTCATATTCCGTCATTTTCAGCTCAAAATAACGCTATTTGAGCGAGAAAAGCACAAAATGAACATATACTGCACTTTTCACACTAACTCCACACGAATTCAAAAGAAACCATGCTGGCCTTCAAAAACATGCAAGAATTGATGTTTCTAAAGTGGAAATGTCATTCTATGACAGTTTGACAAATAAATACAAATGAATCTAACATACTCATATTCCGTCATTTTCAGCTCAAAATAACGCTAT
The DNA here is from genome assembly GCF_051107435.1 of Chaetodon auriga. NCBI lineage: Eukaryota > Metazoa > Chordata > Actinopteri > Chaetodontiformes > Chaetodontidae > Chaetodon > Chaetodon auriga. Next base: position 25,334 of record NW_027481920.1, on the reverse strand, counting down.
TTGAGCGAGAAAAGCACAAAATGAACATATACTGCACTTTTCACACTAACTCCACACGAATTCAAAAGAAACCATGCTGGCCTTCAAAAACATGCAAGAATTGATGTTTCTAAAGTGGAAATGTCATTCTATGACAGTTTGACAAATAAATACAAATGAATCTAACATACTCATATTCCGTCATTTTCAGCTCAAAATAACGCTATTTGAGCGAGAAAAGCACAAAATGAACATATACTGCACTTTTCACACTAACTCCACACGAATTCAAAAGAAACCATGCTGGCCTTCAAAAACATGCAAGAATTGATGTTTCTAAAGTGGAAATGTCATTCTATGACAGTTTGACAAATAAATACAAATGAATCTAACATACTCATATTCCGTCATTTTCAGCTCAAAATAACGCTATTTGAGCGAGAAAAGCACAAAATGAACATATACTGCACTTTTCACACTAACTCCACACGAATTCAAAAGAAACCATGCTGGCCTTCAAAAACATGCAAGAATTGATGTTTCTAAAGTGGAAATGTCATTCTATGACAGTTTGACAAATAAATACAAATGAATCTAACATACTCATATTCCGTCATTTTCAGCTCAAAATAACGCTATTTGAGCGAGAAAAGCACAAAATGAACATATACTGCACTTTTCACACTAACTCCACACGAATTCAAAAGAAACCATGCTGGCCTTCAAAAACATGCAAGAATTGATGTTTCTAAAGTGGAAATGTCATTCTATGACAGTTTGACAAATAAATACAAATGAATCTAACATACTCATATTCCGTCATTTTCAGCTCAAAATAACGCTATTTGAGCGAGAAAAGCACAAAATGAACATATACTGCACTTTTCACACTAACTCCACACGAATTCAAAAGAAACCATGCTGGCCTTCAAAAACATGCAAGAATTGATGTTTCTAAAGTGGAAATGTCACTCTATGACAGTTTGACAAATAAATACAAATGAATCTAACATACTCATATTCCGTCATTTTCAGCTCAAAATAACGCTATTTGAGCGAGAAAAGCACAAAATGAACATATACTGCACTTTTCACACTAACTCCACACGAATTCAAAAGAAACCATGCTGGCCTTCAAAAACATGCAAGAATTGATGTTTCTAAAGTGGAAATGTCATTCTATGACAGTTTGACAAATAAATACAAATGAATCTAACATACTCATATTCCGTCATTTTCAGCTCAAAATAACGCTATTTGAGCGAGAAAAGCACAAAATGAACATATACTGCACTTTTCACACTAACTCCACACGAATTCAAAAGAAACCATGCTGGCCTTCAAAAACATGCAAGAATTGATGTTTCTAAAGTGGAAATGTCACTCTATGACAGTTTGACAAATAAATACAAATGAATCTAACATACTCATATTCCGTCATTTTCAGCTCAAAATAACGCTATTTGAGCGAGAAAAGCACAAAATGAACATATACTGCACTTTTCACACTAACTCCACACGAATTCAAAAGAAACCATGCTGGCCTTCAAAAACATGCAAGAATTGATGTTTCTAAAGTGGAAATGTCATTCTATGACAGTTTGACAAATAAATACAAATGAATCTAACATACTCATATTCCGTCATTTTCAGCTCAAAATAACGCTATTTGAGCGAGAAAAGCACAAAATGAACATATACTGCACTTTTCACACTAACTCCACACGAATTCAAAAGAAACCATGCTGGCCTTCAAAAACATGCAAGAATTGATGTTTCTAAAGTGGAAATGTCATTCTATGACAGTTTGACAAATAAATACAAATGAATCTAACATACTCATATTCCGTCATTTTCAGCTCAAAATAACGCTATTTGAGCGAGAAAAGCACAAAATGAACATATACTGCACTTTTCACACTAACTCCACACGAATTCAAAAGAAACCATGCTGGCCTTCAAAAACATGCAAGAATTGATGTTTCTAAAGTGGAAATGTCATTCTATGACAGTTTGACAAATAAATACAAATGAATCTAACATACTCATATTCCGTCATTTTCAGCTCAAAATAACGCTATTTGAGCGAGAAAAGCACAAAATGAACATATACTGCACTTTTCACACTAACTCCACACGAATTCAAAAGAAACCATGCTGGCCTTCAAAAACATGCAAGAATTGATGTTTCTAAAGTGGAAATGTCACTCTATGACAGTTTGACAAATAAATACAAATGAATCTAACATACTCATATTCCGTCATTTTCAGCTCAAAATAACGCTATTTGAGCGAGAAAAGCACAAAATGAACATATACTGCACTTTTCACACTAACTCCACACGAATTCAAAAGAAACCATGCTGGCCTTCAAAAACATGCAAGAATTGATGTTTCTAAAGTGGAAATGTCATTCTATGACAGTTTGACAAATAAATACAAATGAATCTAACATACTCATATTCCGTCATTTTCAGCTCAAAATAACGCTATTTGAGCGAGAAAAGCACAAAATGAACATATACTGCACTTTTCACACTAACTCCACACGAATTCAAAAGAAACCATGCTGGCCTTCAAAAACATGCAAGAATTGATGTTTCTAAAGTGGAAATGTCATTCTATGACAGTTTGACAAATAAATACAAATGAATCTAACATACTCATATTCCGTCATTTTCAGCTCAAAATAACGCTATTTGAGCGAGAAAAGCACAAAATGAACATATACTGCACTTTTCACACTAACTCCACACGAATTCAAAAGAAACCATGCTGGCCTTCAAAAACATGCAAGAATTGATGTTTCTAAAGTGGAAATGTCATTCTATGACAGTTTGACAAATAAATACAAATGAATCTAACATACTCATATTCCGTCATTTTCAGCTCAAAATAACGCTATTTGAGCGAGAAAAGCACAAAATGAACATATACTGCACTTTTCACACTAACTCCACACGAATTCAAAAGAAACCATGCTGGCCTTCAAAAACATGCAAGAATTGATGTTTCTAAAGTGGAAATGTCATTCTATGACAGTTTGACAAATAAATACAAATGAATCTAACATACTCATATTCCGTCATTTTCAGCTCAAAATAACGCTATTTGAGCGAGAAAAGCACAAAATGAACATATACTGCACTTTTCACACTAACTCCACACGAATTCAAAAGAAACCATGCTGGCCTTCAAAAACATGCAAGAATTGATGTTTCTAAAGTGGAAATGTCATTCTATGACAGTTTGACAAATAAATACAAATGAATCTAACATACTCATATTCCGTCATTTTCAGCTCAAAATAACGCTATTTGAGCGAGAAAAGCACAAAATGAACATATACTGCACTTTTCACACTAACTCCACACGAATTCAAAAGAAACCATGCTGGCCTTCAAAAACATGCAAGAATTGATGTTTCTAAAGTGGAAATGTCATTCTATGACAGTTTGACAAATAAATACAAATGAATCTAACATACTCATATTCCGTCATTTTCAGCTCAAAATAACGCTATTTGAGCGAGAAAAGCACAAAATGAACATATACTGCACTTTTCACACTAACTCCACACGAATTCAAAAGAAACCATGCTGGCCTTCAAAAACATGCAAGAATTGATGTTTCTAAAGTGGAAATGTCATTCTATGACAGTTTGACAAATAAATACAAATGAATCTAACATACTCATATTCCGTCATTTTCAGCTCAAAATAACGCTATTTGAGCGAGAAAAGCACAAAATGAACATATACTGCACTTTTCACACTAACTCCACACGAATTCAAAAGAAACCATGCTGGCCTTCAAAAACATGCAAGAATTGATGTTTCTAAAGTGGAAATGTCATTCTATGACAGTTTGACAAATAAATACAAATGAATCTAACATACTCATATTCCGTCATTTTCAGCTCAAAATAACGCTATTTGAGCGAGAAAAGCACAAAATGAACATATACTGCACTTTTCACACTAACTCCACACGAATTCAAAAGAAACCATGCTGGCCTTCAAAAACATGCAAGAATTGATGTTTCTAAAGTGGAAATGTCACTCTATGACAGTTTGACAAATAAATACAAATGAATCTAACATACTCATATTCCGTCATTTTCAGCTCAAAATAACGCTATTTGAGCGAGAAAAGCACAAAATGAACATATACTGCACTTTTCACACTAACTCCACACGAATTCAAAAGAAACCATGCTGGCCTTCAAAAACATGCAAGAATTGATGTTTCTAAAGTGGAAATGTCATTCTATGACAGTTTGACAAATAAATACAAATGAATCTAACATACTCATATTCCGTCATTTTCAGCTCAAAATAACGCTATTTGAGCGAGAAAAGCACAAAATGAACATATACTGCACTTTTCACACTAACTCCACACGAATTCAAAAGAAACCATGCTGGCCTTCAAAAACATGCAAGAATTGATGTTTCTAAAGTGGAAATGTCACTCTATGACAGTTTGACAAATAAATACAAATGAATCTAACATACTCATATTCCGTCATTTTCAGCTCAAAATAACGCTATTTGAGCGAGAAAAGCACAAAATGAACATATACTGCACTTTTCACACTAACTCCACACGAATTCAAAAGAAACCATGCTGGCCTTCAAAAACATGCAAGAATTGATGTTTCTAAAGTGGAAATGTCATTCTATGACAGTTTGACAAATAAATACAAATGAATCTAACATACTCATATTCCGTCATTTTCAGCTCAAAATAACGCTATTTGAGCGAGAAAAGCACAAAATGAACATATACTGCACTTTTCACACTAACTCCACACGAATTCAAAAGAAACCATGCTGGCCTTCAAAAACATGCAAGAATTGATGTTTCTAAAGTGGAAATGTCACTCTATGACAGTTTGACAAATAAATACAAATGAATCTAACATACTCATATTCCGTCATTTTCAGCTCAAAATAACGCTATTTGAGCGAGAAAAGCACAAAATGAACATATACTGCACTTTTCACACTAACTCCACACGAATTCAAAAGAAACCATGCTGGCCTTCAAAAACATGCAAGAATTGATGTTTCTAAAGTGGAAATGTCATTCTATGACAGTTTGACAAATAAATACAAATGAATCTAACATACTCATATTCCGTCATTTTCAGCTCAAAATAACGCTATTTGAGCGAGAAAAGCACAAAATGAACATATACTGCACTTTTCACACTAACTCCACACGAATTCAAAAGAAACCATGCTGGCCTTCAAAAACATGCAAGAATTGATGTTTCTAAAGTGGAAATGTCATTCTATGACAGTTTGACAAATAAATACAAATGAATCTAACATACTCATATTCCGTCATTTTCAGCTCAAAATAACGCTATTTGAGCGAGAAAAGCACAAAATGAACATATACTGCACTTTTCACACTAACTCCACACGAATTCAAAAGAAACCATGCTGGCCTTCAAAAACATGCAAGAATTGATGTTTCTAAAGTGGAAATGTCATTCTATGACAGTTTGACAAATAAATACAAATGAATCTAACATACTCATATTCCGTCATTTTCAGCTCAAAATAACGCTATTTGAGCGAGAAAAGCACAAAATGAACATATACTGCACTTTTCACACTAACTCCACACGAATTCAAAAGAAACCATGCTGGCCTTCAAAAACATGCAAGAATTGATGTTTCTAAAGTGGAAATGTCATTCTATGACAGTTTGACAAATAAATACAAATGAATCTAACATACTCATATTCCGTCATTTTCAGCTCAAAATAACGCTATTTGAGCGAGAAAAGCACAAAATGAACATATACTGCACTTTTCACACTAACTCCACACGAATTCAAAAGAAACCATGCTGGCCTTCAAAAACATGCAAGAATTGATGTTTCTAAAGTGGAAATGTCATTCTATGACAGTTTGACAAATAAATACAAATGAATCTAACATACTCATATTCCGTCATTTTCAGCTCAAAATAACGCTATTTGAGCGAGAAAAGCACAAAATGAACATATACTGCACTTTTCACACTAACTCCACACGAATTCAAAAGAAACCATGCTGGCCTTCAAAAACATGCAAGAATTGATGTTTCTAAAGTGGAAATGTCATTCTATGACAGTTTGACAAATAAATACAAATGAATCTAACATACTCATATTCCGTCATTTTCAGCTCAAAATAACGCTATTTGAGCGAGAAAAGCACAAAATGAACATATACTGCACTTTTCACACTAACTCCACACGAATTCAAAAGAAACCATGCTGGCCTTCAAAAACATGCAAGAATTGATGTTTCTAAAGTGGAAATGTCATTCTATGACAGTTTGACAAATAAATACAAATGAATCTAACATACTCATATTCCGTCATTTTCAGCTCAAAATAACGCTATTTGAGCGAGAAAAGCACAAAATGAACATATACTGCACTTTTCACACTAACTCCACACGAATTCAAAAGAAACCATGCTGGCCTTCAAAAACATGCAAGAATTGATGTTTCTAAAGTGGAAATGTCATTCTATGACAGTTTGACAAATAAATACAAATGAATCTAACATACTCATATTCCGTCATTTTCAGCTCAAAATAACGCTATTTGAGCGAGAAAAGCACAAAATGAACATATACTGCACTTTTCACACTAACTCCACACGAATTCAAAAGAAACCATGCTGGCCTTCAAAAACATGCAAGAATTGATGTTTCTAAAGTGGAAATGTCATTCTATGACAGTTTGACAAATAAATACAAATGAATCTAACATACTCATATTCCGTCATTTTCAGCTCAAAATAACGCTATTTGAGCGAGAAAAGCACAAAATGAACATATACTGCACTTTTCACACTAACTCCACACGAATTCAAAAGAAACCATGCTGGCCTTCAAAAACATGCAAGAATTGATGTTTCTAAAGTGGAAATGTCATTCTATGACAGTTTGACAAATAAATACAAATGAATCTAACATACTCATATTCCGTCATTTTCAGCTCAAAATAACGCTATTTGAGCGAGAAAAGCACAAAATGAACATATACTGCACTTTTCACACTAACTCCACACGAATTCAAAAGAAACCATGCTGGCCTTCAAAAACATGCAAGAATTGATGTTTCTAAAGTGGAAATGTCATTCTATGACAGTTTGACAAATAAATACAAATGAATCTAACATACTCATATTCCGTCATTTTCAGCTCAAAATAACGCTATTTGAGCGAGAAAAGCACAAAATGAACATATACTGCACTTTTCACACTAACTCCACACGAATTCAAAAGAAACCATGCTGGCCTTCAAAAACATGCAAGAATTGATGTTTCTAAAGTGGAAATGTCATTCTATGACAGTTTGACAAATAAATACAAATGAATCTAACATACTCATATTCCGTCATTTTCAGCTCAAAATAACGCTATTTGAGCGAGAAAAGCACAAAATGAACATATACTGCACTTTTCACACTAACTCCACACGAATTCAAAAGAAACCATGCTGGCCTTCAAAAACATGCAAGAATTGATGTTTCTAAAGTGGAAATGTCATTCTATGACAGTTTGACAAATAAATACAAATGAATCTAACATACTCATATTCCGTCATTTTCAGCTCAAAATAACGCTATTTGAGCGAGAAAAGCACAAAATGAACATATACTGCACTTTTCACACTAACTCCACACGAATTCAAAAGAAACCATGCTGGCCTTCAAAAACATGCAAGAATTGATGTTTCTAAAGTGGAAATGTCATTCTATGACAGTTTGACAAATAAATACAAATGAATCTAACATACTCATATTCCGTCATTTTCAGCTCAAAATAACGCTATTTGAGCGAGAAAAGCACAAAATGAACATATACTGCACTTTTCACACTAACTCCACACGAATTCAAAAGAAACCATGCTGGCCTTCAAAAACATGCAAGAATTGATGTTTCTAAAGTGGAAATGTCATTCTATGACAGTTTGACAAATAAATACAAATGAATCTAACATACTCATATTCCGTCATTTTCAGCTCAAAATAACGCTATTTGAGCGAGAAAAGCACAAAATGAACATATACTGCACTTTTCACACTAACTCCACACGAATTCAAAAGAAACCATGCTGGCCTTCAAAAACATGCAAGAATTGATGTTTCTAAAGTGGAAATGTCATTCTATGACAGTTTGACAAATAAATACAAATGAATCTAACATACTCATATTCCGTCATTTTCAGCTCAAAATAACGCTATTTGAGCGAGAAAAGCACAAAATGAACATATACTGCACTTTTCACACTAACTCCACACGAATTCAAAAGAAACCATGCTGGCCTTCAAAAACATGCAAGAATTGATGTTTCTAAAGTGGAAATGTCATTCTATGACAGTTTGACAAATAAATACAAATGAATCTAACATACTCATATTCCGTCATTTTCAGCTCAAAATAACGCTATTTGAGCGAGAAAAGCACAAAATGAACATATACTGCACTTTTCACACTAACTCCACACGAATTCAAAAGAAACCATGCTGGCCTTCAAAAACATGCAAGAATTGATGTTTCTAAAGTGGAAATGTCATTCTATGACAGTTTGACAAATAAATACAAATGAATCTAACATACTCATATTCCGTCATTTTCAGCTCAAAATAACGCTATTTGAGCGAGAAAAGCACAAAATGAACATATACTGCACTTTTCACACTAACTCCACACGAATTCAAAAGAAACCATGCTGGCCTTCAAAAACATGCAAGAATTGATGTTTCTAAAGTGGAAATGTCATTCTATGACAGTTTGACAAATAAATACAAATGAATCTAACATACTCATATTCCGTCATTTTCAGCTCAAAATAACGCTATTTGAGCGAGAAAAGCACAAAATGAACATATACTGCACTTTTCACACTAACTCCACACGAATTCAAAAGAAACCATGCTGGCCTTCAAAAACATGCAAGAATTGATGTTTCTAAAGTGGAAATGTCATTCTATGACAGTTTGACAAATAAATACAAATGAATCTAACATACTCATATTCCGTCATTTTCAGCTCAAAATAACGCTATTTGAGCGAGAAAAGCACAAAATGAACATATACTGCACTTTTCACACTAACTCCACACGAATTCAAAAGAAACCATGCTGGCCTTCAAAAACATGCAAGAATTGATGTTTCTAAAGTGGAAATGTCATTCTATGACAGTTTGACAAATAAATACAAATGAATCTAACATACTCATATTCCGTCATTTTCAGCTCAAAATAACGCTATTTGAGCGAGAAAAGCACAAAATGAACATATACTGCACTTTTCACACTAACTCCACACGAATTCAAAAGAAACCATGCTGGCCTTCAAAAACATGCAAGAATTGATGTTTCTAAAGTGGAAATGTCATTCTATGACAGTTTGACAAATAAATACAAATGAATCTAACATACTCATATTCCGTCATTTTCAGCTCAAAATAACGCTATTTGAGCGAGAAAAGCACAAAATGAACATATACTGCACTTTTCACACTAACTCCACACGAATTCAAAAGAAACCATGCTGGCCTTCAAAAACATGCAAGAATTGATGTTTCTAAAGTGGAAATGTCATTCTATGACAGTTTGACAAATAAATACAAATGAATCTAACATACTCATATTCCGTCATTTTCAGCTCAAAATAACGCTATTTGAGCGAGAAAAGCACAAAATGAACATATACTGCACTTTTCACACTAACTCCACACGAATTCAAAAGAAACCATGCTGGCCTTCAAAAACATGCAAGAATTGATGTTTCTAAAGTGGAAATGTCATTCTATGACAGTTTGACAAATAAATACAAATGAATCTAACATACTCATATTCCGTCATTTTCAGCTCAAAATAACGCTATTTGAGCGAGAAAAGCACAAAATGAACATATACTGCACTTTTCACACTAACTCCACACGAATTCAAAAGAAACCATGCTGGCCTTCAAAAACATGCAAGAATTGATGTTTCTAAAGTGGAAATGTCATTCTATGACAGTTTGACAAATAAATACAAATGAATCTAACATACTCATATTCCGTCATTTTCAGCTCAAAATAACGCTATTTGAGCGAGAAAAGCACAAAATGAACATATACTGCACTTTTCACACTAACTACTCGACGAATTCAAAAGAAACCATGCTGGCCTTCAAAAACATGCAAGAATTGATGTTTCTAAAGTGGAAATGTCATTCTATGACAGTTTGACAAATAAATACAAATGAATCTAACATACTCATATTCCGTCATTTTCAGCTCAAAATAACGCTATTTGAGCGAGAAAAGCACAAAATGAACATATACTGCACTTTTCACACTACACACGAATTCAAAAGAAACCATGCTGGCCTTCAAAAACATGCAAGAATTGATGTTTCTAAAGTGGAAATGTCATTCTATGACAGTTTGACAAATAAATACAAATGAATCTAACATACTCATATTCCGTCATTTTCAGCTCAAAATAACGCTATTTGAGCGAGAAAAGCACAAAATGAACATATACTGCACTTTTCACACTAACTCCACACGAATTCAAAAGAAACCATGCTGGCCTTCAAAAACATGCAAGAATTGATGTTTCTAAAGTGGAAATGTCATTCTATGACAGTTTGACAAATAAATACAAATGAATCTAACATACTCATATTCCGTCATTTTCAGCTCAAAATAACGCTATTTGAGCGAGAAAAGCACAAAATGAACATATACTGCACTTTTCACACTAACTCCACACGAATTCAAAAGAAACCATGCTGGCCTTCAAAAACATGCAAGAATTGATGTTTCTAAAGTGGAAATGTCATTCTATGACAGTTTGACAAATAAATACAAATGAATCTAACATACTCATATTCCGTCATTTTCAGCTCAAAATAACGCTATTTGAGCGAGAAAAGCACAAAATGAACATATACTGCACTTTTCACACTAACTCCACACGAATTCAAAAGAAACCATGCTGGCCTTCAAAAACATGCAAGAATTGATGTTTCTAAAGTGGAAATGTCATTCTATGACAGTTTGACAAATAAATACAAATGAATCTAACATACTCATATTCCGTCATTTTCAGCTCAAAATAACGCTATTTGAGCGAGAAAAGCACAAAATGAACATATACTGCACTTTTCACACTAACTCCACACGAATTCAAAAGAAACCATGCTGGCCTTCAAAAACATGCAAGAATTGATGTTTCTAAAGTGGAAATGTCATTCTATGACAGTTTGACAAATAAATACAAATGAATCTAACATACTCATATTCCGTCATTTTCAGCTCAAAATAACGCTATTTGAGCGAGAAAAGCACAAAATGAACATATACTGCACTTTTCACACTAACTCCACACGAATTCAAAAGAAACCATGCTGGCCTTCAAAAACATGCAAGAATTGATGTTTCTAAAGTGGAAATGTCATTCTATGACAGTTTGACAAATAAATACAAATGAATCTAACATACTCATATTCCGTCATTTTCAGCTCAAAATAACGCTATTTGAGCGAGAAAAGCACAAAATGAACATATACTGCACTTTTCACACTAACTCCACACGAATTCAAAAGAAACCATGCTGGCCTTCAAAAACATGCAAGAATTGATGTTTCTAAAGTGGAAATGTCATTCTATGACAGTTTGACAAATAAATACAAATGAATCTAACATACTCATATTCCGTCATTTTCAGCTCAAAATAACGCTATTTGAGCGAGAAAAGCACAAAATGAACATATACTGCACTTTTCACACTAACTCCACACGAATTCAAAAGAAACCATGCTGGCCTTCAAAAACATGCAAGAATTGATGTTTCTAAAGTGGAAATGTCATTCTATGACAGTTTGACAAATAAATACAAATGAATCTAACATACTCATATTCCGTCATTTTCAGCTCAAAATAACGCTATTTGAGCGAGAAAAGCACAAAATGAACATATACTGCACTTTTCACACTAACTCCACACGAATTCAAAAGAAACCATGCTGGCCTTCAAAAACATGCAAGAATTGATGTTTCTAAAGTGGAAATGTCATTCTATGACAGTTTGACAAATAAATACAAATGAATCTAACATACTCATATTCCGTCATTTTCAGCTCAAAATAACGCTATTTGAGCGAGAAAAGCACAAAATGAACATATACTGCACTTTTCACACTAACTCCACACGAATTCAAAAGAAACCATGCTGGCCTTCAAAAACATGCAAGAATTGATGTTTCTAAAGTGGAAATGTCATTCTATGACAGTTTGACAAATAAATACAAATGAATCTAACATACTCATATTCCGTCATTTTCAGCTCAAAATAACGCTATTTGAGCGAGAAAAGCACAAAATGAACATATACTGCACTTTTCACACTAACTCCACACGAATTCAAAAGAAACCATGCTGGCCTTCAAAAACATGCAAGAATTGATGTTTCTAAAGTGGAAATGTCATTCTATGACAGTTTGACAAATAAATACAAATGAATCTAACATACTCATATTCCGTCATTTTCAGCTCAAAATAACGCTATTTGAGCGAGAAAAGCACAAAATGAACATATACTGCACTTTTCACACTAACTCCACACGAATTCAAAAGAAACCATGCTGGCCTTCAAAAACATGCAAGAATTGATGTTTCTAAAGTGGAAATGTCATTCTATGACAGTTTGACAAATAAATACAAATGAATCTAACATACTCATATTCCGTCATTTTCAGCTCAAAATAACGCTATTTGAGCGAGAAAAGCACAAAATGAACATATACTGCACTTTTCACACTAACTCCACACGAATTCAAAAGAAACCATGCTGGCCTTCAAAAACATGCAAGAATTGATGTTTCTAAAGTGGAAATGTCATTCTATGACAGTTTGACAAATAAATACAAATGAATCTAACATACTCATATTCCGTCATTTTCAGCTCAAAATAACGCTATTTGAGCGAGAAAAGCACAAAATGAACATATACTGCACTTTTCACACTAACTCCACACGAATTCAAAAGAAACCATGCTGGCCTTCAAAAACATGCAAGAATTGATGTTTCTAAAGTGGAAATGTCATTCTATGACAGTTTGACAAATAAATACAAATGAATCTAACATACTCATATTCCGTCATTTTCAGCTCAAAATAACGCTATTTGAGCGAGAAAAGCACAAAATGAACATATACTGCACTTTTCACACTAACTCCACACGAATTCAAAAGAAACCATGCTGGCCTTCAAAAACATGCAAGAATTGATGTTTCTAAAGTGGAAATGTCATTCTATGACAGTTTGACAAATAAATACAAATGAATCTAACATACTCATATTCCGTCATTTTCAGCTCAAAATAACGCTATTTGAGCGAGAAAAGCACAAAATGAACATATACTGCACTTTTCACACTAACTCCACACGAATTCAAAAGAAACCATGCTGGCCTTCAAAAACATGCAAGAATTGATGTTTCTAAAGTGGAAATGTCATTCTATGACAGTTTGACAAATAAATACAAATGAATCTAACATACTCATATTCCGTCATTTTCAGCTCAAAATAACGCTATTTGAGCGAGAAAAGCACAAAATGAACATATACTGCACTTTTCACACTAACTCCACACGAATTCAAAAGAAACCATGCTGGCCTTCAAAAACATGCAAGAATTGATGTTTCTAAAGTGGAAATGTCATTCTATGACAGTTTGACAAATAAATACAAATGAATCTAACATACTCATATTCCGTCATTTTCAGCTCAAAATAACGCTATTTGAGCGAGAAAAGCACAAAATGAACATATACTGCACTTTTCACACTAACTCCACACGAATTCAAAAGAAACCATGCTGGCCTTCAAAAACATGCAAGAATTGATGTTTCTAAAGTGGAAATGTCATTCTATGACAGTTTGACAAATAAATACAAATGAATCTAACATACTCATATTCCGTCATTTTCAGCTCAAAATAACGCTATTTGAGCGAGAAAAGCACAAAATGAACATATACTGCACTTTTCACACTAACTCCACACGAATTCAAAAGAAACCATGCTGGCCTTCAAAAACATGCAAGAATTGATGTTTCTAAAGTGGAAATGTCATTCTATGACAGTTTGACAAATAAATACAAATGAATCTAACATACTCATATTCCGTCATTTTCAGCTCAAAATAACGCTATTTGAGCGAGAAAAGCACAAAATGAACATATACTGCACTTTTCACACTAACTCCACACGAATTCAAAAGAAACCATGCTGGCCTTCAAAAACATGCAAGAATTGATGTTTCTAAAGTGGAAATGTCATTCTATGACAGTTTGACAAATAAATACAAATGAATCTAACATACTCATATTCCGTCATTTTCAGCTCAAAATAACGCTATTTGAGCGAGAAAAGCACAAAATGAACATATACTGCACTTTTCACACTAACTCCACACGAATTCAAAAGAAACCATGCTGGCCTTCAAAAACATGCAAGAATTGATGTTTCTAAAGTGGAAATGTCATTCTATGACAGTTTGACAAATAAATACAAATGAATCTAACATACTCATATTCCGTCATTTTCAGCTCAAAATAACGCTATTTGAGCGAGAAAAGCACAAAATGAACATATACTGCACTTTTCACACTAACTCCACACGAATTCAAAAGAAACCATGCTGGCCTTCAAAAACATGCAAGAATTGATGTTTCTAAAGTGGAAATGTCATTCTATGACAGTTTGACAAATAAATACAAATGAATCTAACATACTCATATTCCGTCATTTTCAGCTCAAAATAACGCTATTTGAGCGAGAAAAGCACAAAATGAACATATACTGCACTTTTCACACTAACTCCACACGAATTCAAAAGAAACCATGCTGGCCTTCAAAAACATGCAAGAATTGATGTTTCTAAAGTGGAAATGTCATTCTATGACAGTTTGACAAATAAATACAAATGAATCTAACATACTCATATTCCGTCATTTTCAGCTCAAAATAACGCTATTTGAGCGAGAAAAGCACAAAATGAACATATACTGCACTTTTCACACTAACTCCACACGAATTCAAAAGAAACCATGCTGGCCTTCAAAAACATGCAAGAATTGATGTTTCTAAAGTGGAAATGTCATTCTATGACAGTTTGACAAATAAATACAAATGAATCTAACATACTCATATTCCGTCATTTTCAGCTCAAAATAACGCTATTTGAGCGAGAAAAGCACAAAATGAACATATACTGCACTTTTCACACTAACTCCACACGAATTCAAAAGAAACCATGCTGGCCTTCAAAAACATGCAAGAATTGATGTTTCTAAAGTGGAAATGTCATTCTATGACAGTTTGACAAATAAATACAAATGAATCTAACATACTCATATTCCGTCATTTTCAGCTCAAAATAACGCTATTTGAGCGAGAAAAGCACAAAATGAACATATACTGCACTTTTCACACTAACTCCACACGAATTCAAAAGAAACCATGCTGGCCTTCAAAAACATGCAAGAATTGATGTTTCTAAAGTGGAAATGTCATTCTATGACAGTTTGACAAATAAATACAAATGAATCTAACATACTCATATTCCGTCATTTTCAGCTCAAAATAACGCTATTTGAGCGAGAAAAGCACAAAATGAACATATACTGCACTTTTCACACTAACTCCACACGAATTCAAAAGAAACCATGCTGGCCTTCAAAAACATGCAAGAATTGATGTTTCTAAAGTGGAAATGTCATTCTATGACAGTTTGACAAATAAATACAAATGAATCTAACATACTCATATTCCGTCATTTTCAGCTCAAAATAACGCTATTTGAGCGAGAAAAGCACAAAATGAACATATACTGCACTTTTCACACTAACTCCACACGAATTCAAAAGAAACCATGCTGGCCTTCAAAAACATGCAAGAATTGATGTTTCTAAAGTGGAAATGTCATTCTATGACAGTTTGACAAATAAATACAAATGAATCTAACATACTCATATTCCGTCATTTTCAGCTCAAAATAACGCTATTTGAGCGAGAAAAGCACAAAATGAACATATACTGCACTTTTCACACTAACTCCACACGAATTCAAAAGAAACCATGCTGGCCTTCAAAAACATGCAAGAATTGATGTTTCTAAAGTGGAAATGTCATTCTATGACAGTTTGACAAATAAATACAAATGAATCTAACATACTCATATTCCGTCATTTTCAGCTCAAAATAACGCTATTTGAGCGAGAAAAGCACAAAATGAACATATACTGCACTTTTCACACTAACTCCACACGAATTCAAAAGAAACCATGCTGGCCTTCAAAAACATGCAAGAATTGATGTTTCTAAAGTGGAAATGTCATTCTATGACAGTTTGACAAATAAATACAAATGAATCTAACATACTCATATTCCGTCATTTTCAGCTCAAAATAACGCTATTTGAGCGAGAAAAGCACAAAATGAACATATACTGCACTTTTCACACTAACTCCACACGAATTCAAAAGAAACCATGCTGGCCTTCAAAAACATGCAAGAATTGATGTTTCTAAAGTGGAAATGTCATTCTATGACAGTTTGACAAATAAATACAAATGAATCTAACATACTCATATTCCGTCATTTTCAGCTCAAAATAACGCTATTTGAGCGAGAAAAGCACAAAATGAACATATACTGCACTTTTCACACTAACTCCACACGAATTCAAAAGAAACCATGCTGGCCTTCAAAAACATGCAAGAATTGATGTTTCTAAAGTGGAAATGTCATTCTATGACAGTTTGACAAATAAATACAAATGAATCTAACATACTCATATTCCGTCATTTTCAGCTCAAAATAACGCTATTTGAGCGAGAAAAGCACAAAATGAACATATACTGCACTTTTCACACTAACTCCACACGAATTCAAAAGAAACCATGCTGGCCTTCAAAAACATGCAAGAATTGATGTTTCTAAAGTGGAAATGTCATTCTATGACAGTTTGACAAATAAATACAAATGAATCTAACATACTCATATTCCGTCATTTTCAGCTCAAAATAACGCTATTTGAGCGAGAAAAGCACAAAATGAACATATACTGCACTTTTCACACTAACTCCACACGAATTCAAAAGAAACCATGCTGGCCTTCAAAAACATGCAAGAATTGATGTTTCTAAAGTGGAAATGTCATTCTATGACAGTTTGACAAATAAATACAAATGAATCTAACATACTCATATTCCGTCATTTTCAGCTCAAAATAACGCTATTTGAGCGAGAAAAGCACAAAATGAACATATACTGCACTTTTCACACTAACTCCACACGAATTCAAAAGAAACCATGCTGGCCTTCAAAAACATGCAAGAATTGATGTTTCTAAAGTGGAAATGTCATTCTATGACAGTTTGACAAATAAATACAAATGAATCTAACATACTCATATTCCGTCATTTTCAGCTCAAAATAACGCTATTTGAGCGAGAAAAGCACAAAATGAACATATACTGCACTTTTCACACTAACTCCACACGAATTCAAAAGAAACCATGCTGGCCTTCAAAAACATGCAAGAATTGATGTTTCTAAAGTGGAAATGTCATTCTATGACAGTTTGACAAATAAATACAAATGAATCTAACATACTCATATTCCGTCATTTTCAGCTCAAAATAACGCTATTTGAGCGAGAAAAGCACAAAATGAACATATACTGCACTTTTCACACTAACTCCACACGAATTCAAAAGAAACCATGCTGGCCTTCAAAAACATGCAAGAATTGATGTTTCTAAAGTGGAAATGTCATTCTATGACAGTTTGACAAATAAATACAAATGAATCTAACATACTCATATTCCGTCATTTTCAGCTCAAAATAACGCTATTTGAGCGAGAAAAGCACAAAATGAACATATACTGCACTTTTCACACTAACTCCACACGAATTCAAAAGAAACCATGCTGGCCTTCAAAAACATGCAAGAATTGATGTTTCTAAAGTGGAAATGTCATTCTATGACAGTTTGACAAATAAATACAAATGAATCTAACATACTCATATTCCGTCATTTTCAGCTCAAAATAACGCTATTTGAGCGAGAAAAGCACAAAATGAACATATACTGCACTTTTCACACTAACTCCACACGAATTCAAAAGAAACCATGCTGGCCTTCAAAAACATGCAAGAATTGATGTTTCTAAAGTGGAAATGTCATTCTATGACAGTTTGACAAATAAATACAAATGAATCTAACATACTCATATTCCGTCATTTTCAGCTCAAAATAACGCTATTTGAGCGAGAAAAGCACAAAATGAACATATACTGCACTTTTCACACTAACTCCACACGAATTCAAAAGAAACCATGCTGGCCTTCAAAAACATGCAAGAATTGATGTTTCTAAAGTGGAAATGTCATTCTATGACAGTTTGACAAATAAATACAAATGAATCTAACATACTCATATTCCGTCATTTTCAGCTCAAAATAACGCTATTTGAGCGAGAAAAGCACAAAATGAACATATACTGCACTTTTCACACTAACTCCACACGAATTCAAAAGAAACCATGCTGGCCTTCAAAAACATGCAAGAATTGATGTTTCTAAAGTGGAAATGTCATTCTATGACAGTTTGACAAATAAATACAAATGAATCTAACATACTCATATTCCGTCATTTTCAGCTCAAAATAACGCTATTTGAGCGAGAAAAGCACAAAATGAACATATACTGCACTTTTCACACTAACTCCACACGAATTCAAAAGAAACCATGCTGGCCTTCAAAAACATGCAAGAATTGATGTTTCTAAAGTGGAAATGTCATTCTATGACAGTTTGACAAATAAATACAAATGAATCTAACATACTCATATTCCGTCATTTTCAGCTCAAAATAACGCTATTTGAGCGAGAAAAGCACAAAATGAACATATACTGCACTTTTCACACTAACTCCACACGAATTCAAAAGAAACCATGCTGGCCTTCAAAAACATGCAAGAATTGATGTTTCTAAAGTGGAAATGTCATTCTATGACAGTTTGACAAATAAATACAAATGAATCTAACATACTCATATTCCGTCATTTTCAGCTCAAAATAACGCTATTTGAGCGAGAAAAGCACAAAATGAACATATACTGCACTTTTCACACTAACTCCACACGAATTCAAAAGAAACCATGCTGGCCTTCAAAAACATGCAAGAATTGATGTTTCTAAAGTGGAAATGTCATTCTATGACAGTTTGACAAATAAATACAAATGAATCTAACATACTCATATTCCGTCATTTTCAGCTCAAAATAACGCTATTTGAGCGAGAAAAGCACAAAATGAACATATACTGCACTTTTCACACTAACTCCACACGAATTCAAAAGAAACCATGCTGGCCTTCAAAAACATGCAAGAATTGATGTTTCTAAAGTGGAAATGTCATTCTATGACAGTTTGACAAATAAATACAAATGAATCTAACATACTCATATTCCGTCATTTTCAGCTCAAAATAACGCTATTTGAGCGAGAAAAGCACAAAATGAACATATACTGCACTTTTCACACTAACTCCACACGAATTCAAAAGAAACCATGCTGGCCTTCAAAAACATGCAAGAATTGATGTTTCTAAAGTGGAAATGTCATTCTATGACAGTTTGACAAATAAATACAAATGAATCTAACATACTCATATTCCGTCATTTTCAGCTCAAAATAACGCTATTTGAGCGAGAAAAGCACAAAATGAACATATACTGCACTTTTCACACTAACTCCACACGAATTCAAAAGAAACCATGCTGGCCTTCAAAAACATGCAAGAATTGATGTTTCTAAAGTGGAATGTCATTCTATGACAGTTTGACAAATAAATACAAATGAATCTAACATACTCATATTCCGTCATTTTCAGCTCAAAATAACGCTATTTGAGCGAGAAAAGCACAAAATGAACATATACTGCACTTTTCACACTAACTCCACACGAATTCAAAAGAAACCATGCTGGCCTTCAAAAACATGCAAGAATTGATGTTTCTAAAGTGGAAATGTCATTCTATGACAGTTTGACAAATAAATACAAATGAATCTAACATACTCATATTCCGTCATTTTCAGCTCAAAATAACGCTATTTGAGCGAGAAAAGCACAAAATGAACATATACTGCACTTTTCACACTAACTCCACACGAATTCAAAAGAAACCATGCTGGCCTTCAAAAACATGCAAGAATTGATGTTTCTAAAGTGGAAATGTCATTCTATGACAGTTTGACAAATAAATACAAATGAATCTAACATACTCATATTCCGTCATTTTCAGCTCAAAATAACGCTATTTGAGCGAGAAAAGCACAAAATGAACATATACTGCACTTTTCACACTAACTCCACACGAATTCAAAAGAAACCATGCTGGCCTTCAAAAACATGCAAGAATTGATGTTTCTAAAGTGGAAATGTCATTCTATGACAGTTTGACAAATAAATACAAATGAATCTAACATACTCATATTCCGTCATTTTCAGCTCAAAATAACGCTATTTGAGCGAGAAAAGCACAAAATGAACATATACTGCACTTTTCACACTAACTCCACACGAATTCAAAAGAAACCATGCTGGCCTTCAAAAACATGCAAGAATTGATGTTTCTAAAGTGGAAATGTCATTCTATGACAGTTTGACAAATAAATACAAATGAATCTAACATACTCATATTCCGTCATTTTCAGCTCAAAATAACGCTATTTGAGCGAGAAAAGCACAAAATGAACATATACTGCACTTTTCACACTAACTCCACACGAATTCAAAAGAAACCATGCTGGCCTTCAAAAACATGCAAGAATTGATGTTTCTAAAGTGGAAATGTCACTCTATGACAGTTTGACAAATAAATACAAATGAATCTAACATACTCATATTCCGTCATTTTCAGCTCAAAATAACGCTATTTGAGCGAGAAAAGCACAAAATGAACATATACTGCACTTTTCACACTAACTCCACACGAATTCAAAAGAAACCATGCTGGCCTTCAAAAACATGCAAGAATTGATGTTTCTAAAGTGGAAATGTCATTCTATGACAGTTTGACAAATAAATACAAATGAATCTAACATACTCATATTCCGTCATTTTCAGCTCAAAATAACGCTATTTGAGCGAGAAAAGCACAAAATGAACATATACTGCACTTTTCACACTAACTCCACACGAATTCAAAAGAAACCATGCTGGCCTTCAAAAACATGCAAGAATTGATGTTTCTAAAGTGGAAATGTCACTCTATGACAGTTTGACAAATAAATACAAATGAATCTAACATACTCATATTCCGTCATTTTCAGCTCAAAATAACGCTATTTGAGCGAGAAAAGCACAAAATGAACATATACTGCACTTTTCACACTAACTCCACACGAATTCAAAAGAAACCATGCTGGCCTTCAAAAACATGCAAGAATTGATGTTTCTAAAGTGGAAATGTCATTCTATGACAGTTTGACAAATAAATACAAATGAATCTAACATACTCATATTCCGTCATTTTCAGCTCAAAATAACGCTATTTGAGCGAGAAAAGCACAAAATGAACATATACTGCACTTTTCACACTAACTCCACACGAATTCAAAAGAAACCATGCTGGCCTTCAAAAACATGCAAGAATTGATGTTTCTAAAGTGGAAATGTCATTCTATGACAGTTTGACAAATAAATACAAATGAATCTAACATACTCATATTCCGTCATTTTCAGCTCAAAATAACGCTATTTGAGCGAGAAAAGCACAAAATGAACATATACTGCACTTTTCACACTAACTCCACACGAATTCAAAAGAAACCATGCTGGCCTTCAAAAACATGCAAGAATTGATGTTTCTAAAGTGGAAATGTCATTCTATGACAGTTTGACAAATAAATACAAATGAATCTAACATACTCATATTCCGTCATTTTCAGCTCAAAATAACGCTATTTGAGCGAGAAAAGCACAAAATGAACATATACTGCACTTTTCACACTAACTCCACACGAATTCAAAAGAAACCATGCTGGCCTTCAAAAACATGCAAGAATTGATGTTTCTAAAGTGGAAATGTCACTCTATGACAGTTTGACAAATAAATACAAATGAATCTAACATACTCATATTCCGTCATTTTCAGCTCAAAATAACGCTATTTGAGCGAGAAAAGCACAAAATGAACATATACTGCACTTTTCACACTAACTCCACACGAATTCAAAAGAAACCATGCTGGCCTTCAAAAACATGCAAGAATTGATGTTTCTAAAGTGGAAATGTCATTCTATGACAGTTTGACAAATAAATACAAATGAATCTAACATACTCATATTCCGTCATTTTCAGCTCAAAATAACGCTATTTGAGCGAGAAAAGCACAAAATGAACATATACTGCACTTTTCACACTAACTCCACACGAATTCAAAAGAAACCATGCTGGCCTTCAAAAACATGCAAGAATTGATGTTTCTAAAGTGGAAATGTCACTCTATGACAGTTTGACAAATAAATACAAATGAATCTAACATACTCATATTCCGTCATTTTCAGCTCAAAATAACGCTATTTGAGCGAGAAAAGCACAAAATGAACATATACTGCACTTTTCACACTAACTCCACACGAATTCAAAAGAAACCATGCTGGCCTTCAAAAACATGCAAGAATTGATGTTTCTAAAGTGGAAATGTCATTCTATGACAGTTTGACAAATAAATACAAATGAATCTAACATACTCATATTCCGTCATTTTCAGCTCAAAATAACGCTATTTGAGCGAGAAAAGCACAAAATGAACATATACTGCACTTTTCACACTAACTCCACACGAATTCAAAAGAAACCATGCTGGCCTTCAAAAACATGCAAGAATTGATGTTTCTAAAGTGGAAATGTCATTCTATGACAGTTTGACAAATAAATACAAATGAATCTAACATACTCATATTCCGTCATTTTCAGCTCAAAATAACGCTATTTGAGCGAGAAAAGCACAAAATGAACATATACTGCACTTTTCACACTAACTCCACACGAATTCAAAAGAAACCATGCTGGCCTTCAAAAACATGCAAGAATTGATGTTTCTAAAGTGGAAATGTCATTCTATGACAGTTTGACAAATAAATACAAATGAATCTAACATACTCATATTCCGTCATTTTCAGCTCAAAATAACGCTATTTGAGCGAGAAAAGCACAAAATGAACATATACTGCACTTTTCACACTAACTCCACACGAATTCAAAAGAAACCATGCTGGCCTTCAAAAACATGCAAGAATTGATGTTTCTAAAGTGGAAATGTCACTCTATGACAGTTTGACAAATAAATACAAATGAATCTAACATACTCATATTCCGTCATTTTCAGCTCAAAATAACGCTATTTGAGCGAGAAAAGCACAAAATGAACATATACTGCACTTTTCACACTAACTCCACACGAATTCAAAAGAAACCATGCTGGCCTTCAAAAACATGCAAGAATTGATGTTTCTAAAGTGGAAATGTCATTCTATGACAGTTTGACAAATAAATACAAATGAATCTAACATACTCATATTCCGTCATTTTCAGCTCAAAATAACGCTATTTGAGCGAGAAAAGCACAAAATGAACATATACTGCACTTTTCACACTAACTCCACACGAATTCAAAAGAAACCATGCTGGCCTTCAAAAACATGCAAGAATTGATGTTTCTAAAGTGGAAATGTCATTCTATGACAGTTTGACAAATAAATACAAATGAATCTAACATACTCATATTCCGTCATTTTCAGCTCAAAATAACGCTATTTGAGCGAGAAAAGCACAAAATGAACATATACTGCACTTTTCACACTAACTCCACACGAATTCAAAAGAAACCATGCTGGCCTTCAAAAACATGCAAGAATTGATGTTTCTAAAGTGGAAATGTCACTCTATGACAGTTTGACAAATAAATACAAATGAATCTAACATACTCATATTCCGTCATTTTCAGCTCAAAATAACGCTATTTGAGCGAGAAAAGCACAAAATGAACATATACTGCACTTTTCACACTAACTCCACACGAATTCAAAAGAAACCATGCTGGCCTTCAAAAACATGCAAGAATTGATGTTTCTAAAGTGGAAATGTCATTCTATGACAGTTTGACAAATAAATACAAATGAATCTAACATACTCATATTCCGTCATTTTCAGCTCAAAATAACGCTATTTGAGCGAGAAAAGCACAAAATGAACATATACTGCACTTTTCACACTAACTCCACACGAATTCAAAAGAAACCATGCTGGCCTTCAAAAACATGCAAGAATTGATGTTTCTAAAGTGGAAATGTCACTCTATGACAGTTTGACAAATAAATACAAATGAATCTAACATACTCATATTCCGTCATTTTCAGCTCAAAATAACGCTATTTGAGCGAGAAAAGCACAAAATGAACATATACTGCACTTTTCACACTAACTCCACACGAATTCAAAAGAAACCATGCTGGCCTTCAAAAACATGCAAGAATTGATGTTTCTAAAGTGGAAATGTCACTCTATGACAGTTTGACAAATAAATACAAATGAATCTAACATACTCATATTCCGTCATTTTCAGCTCAAAATAACGCTATTTGAGCGAGAAAAGCACAAAATGAACATATACTGCACTTTTCACACTAACTCCACACGAATTCAAAAGAAACCATGCTGGCCTTCAAAAACATGCAAGAATTGATGTTTCTAAAGTGGAAATGTCATTCTATGACAGTTTGACAAATAAATACAAATGAATCTAACATACTCATATTCCGTCATTTTCAGCTCAAAATAACGCTATTTGAGCGAGAAAAGCACAAAATGAACATATACTGCACTTTTCACACTAACTCCACACGAATTCAAAAGAAACCATGCTGGCCTTCAAAAACATGCAAGAATTGATGTTTCTAAAGTGGAAATGTCATTCTATGACAGTTTGACAAATAAATACAAATGAATCTAACATACTCATATTCCGTCATTTTCAGCTCAAAATAACGCTATTTGAGCGAGAAAAGCACAAAATGAACATATACTGCACTTTTCACACTAACTCCACACGAATTCAAAAGAAACCATGCTGGCCTTCAAAACATGCAAGAATTGATGTTTCTAAAGTGGAAATGTCACTCTATGACAGTTTGACAAATAAATACAAATGAATCTAACATACTCATATTCCGTCATTTTCAGCTCAAAATAACGCTATT
>NW_027481919.1:15000-17500 GCF_051107435.1 Chaetodon auriga | reverse complement strand
AGAAGAAGAGGAGGGGGTCAGGGCTGGAGCCGGCACCCAGCCTGCTCCTCGTGCTGGGGGCCTGGAAAGGCTGGAAGCCTCCCCGTGGCTGTGAGAAGAGGAGGGGGTCAGGGCTGGAGCCGGCACCCAGCCTGCTCCTCGTGCTGGGGGCCTGGAAAGGCTGGAAGCCTCCCCATGGCTGTGAGAAGATGAGGGGGTCAGGGCTGGAGCCGGCACCCAGCCTGCTCCTCGTGCTGGGGGCCTGGAAAGGCTGGAAGCCTCCCCATGGCTGTGAGAAGATGAGGGGGTCAGGCCTGGAGCCAGCCCCCAGCACGAGTAGCAGGCTGGTGGGCCTGGAAAGGCCAGACGCCTGCCTGTGGCTGCTAGAATAAGAGGAGGGGGTCAGGGCTGGAGCCAGCAACCAGCACGAGTAGCAGGCTGGGGGGCCTGGAAAGGCCAGACGCCTGCCTGTGGCTGCTAGAAGAAGAGGAGGGGGTCAGGGCTGGAGCCAGCACCCAGCACGAGTAGCAGGCTGGGGGGCCTGGAAAGGCCAGACGCCTGCCTGTGGCTGCTAGAAGAAGAGGAGGGGGTCAGGGCTGGAGCCGGCACCCAGCCTGCTCCTCGTGCTGGGGGCCTGGAAAGGCTGGAAGCCTCCCCGTGGCTGTGAGAAGATGAGGGGGTCAGGCCTGGAGCCAGCCCCCAGCACGAGTAGCAGGCTGGGGGGCCTGGAAAGGCCAGACGCCTGCCTGTGGCTGCTAGAAGAAGAGGAGGGGGTCAGGGCTGGAGCCAGCGCCCAGCACGAGTAGCAGGCTGGGGGGCCTGGAAAGGCCAGACGCCTCCCTGTGGCTGCTATAAGACGACGAGGGGGTCAGGGCTGGAGCCAGCACCCAGTACGAGTAGCAGGCTAGGGGGGCCTGGAAAGGCCAGACGCCTGCCTGTGGCTGCTAGAAGAAGAGGAGGGGGTCAGGGCTGGAGCCAGCACCCAGCACGAGTAGCAGGCTGGGGGGCCTGGAACGGCCAGACGCCTCCCTGTGGCTGCTAGAAGAAGAGGAGGGGGTCAGGGCTGAAGCCGGCACCCAGCCTGCTCCTCGTGCTGGGGGCCTGGAAAGGCTGGAAGCCTCCCCGTGGCTGTGAGAAGGTGAGGGGGTCAGGCCTGGAGCCAGCCACTAGCACGAGTAGCAGGCTGGGGGGCCTGGAAAGGCCAGACGCCTCCCTGTGGCTGCTAGAAGAAGAGGAGAGGGTCAGGGCTGGAGCCGGCACCCAGCCTGCTCCTCGTGCTGGGGGCCTGGAAAGGCTGGAAGCCTCCCCGTGGCTGTGAGAAGATGAGGGGGTCAGGCCTGGAGCCAGCCCCCAGCACGAGTAGCAGGCTGGGGGGCCTGGAAAGGCCAGACGCCTCCCTGTGGCTGCTAGAAGACGACGAGGGGTTCAGGCTTGGAGCCAGCACCCAGCCCTGCTCCTCATGCTGGGGGCCTGGAAAAGGCTGGAAGCCTCCCCACGGCTGTGAGCAGATGAGGGGGGGTCAGGCCTGGTAAGGATGGAAGCCTCCCTGTGGCTGTGAAAAGACGAGGGGGTCAGGCAGGTGAGCTATGTCTATGAGAGAGAGGGAGAGAAAGAGAGAGAGAGAGAGAGAGAGAGAGAGAGAGAGAGAGAGAGAGAGGAGTACCAGGGGCACGGGGATGAGAGCAGAGTACCAGGGGCACGGGGATGAGAGCAGAGTACCAGGGGCACGGGGATGAGAGCAGAGTACCAAGGGCACGGGGATGAGAGCAGAGTACCAGGGGCACGGGGATGAGCAGAGTACCAGGGGCACGGGGATGAGAGCAGAGTACCAGGGGCACGGGGATGAGAGCAGAGTACCAGGGGCACGGGGATGAGAGCAGAGTACCAGGGGCACGGGGATGAGAGCAGAGTACCAAGGGCACGGGGATGAGAGCAGAGTACCAGGGGCACGGGGATGAGAGCAGAGTACCAGGGGCACGGGGATGAGAGCAGAGTACCAGGGGCACGGGGATGAGAGCAGAGTACCAGGGGCACGGGGATGAGAGCAGAGTACCAAGGGCACGGGGATGAGAGCAGAGTACCAGGGGCATAAAACCAAAACGACAAGAAGAAGAAGTGGGGGGAGAAAAATATGACAAAGTCAATCTCGGAGAGAAGGCGAAAAGCAGGCCAAAGCGGTTGAAATCCAACCGCTTTGTCATTTTCAGAGAGAAGGCGAAAAGCGCAGGCCAAAGCCAAGCGCGTCTTGCGTATTTTCTACATTTCTTTCATTTTCTACATTTTTCGCCACGTCCCCGATGACAAAACGTCAAAAAAGATAAAGTACAGAAGGAGCGGGGAAGGAAAAACGACAAAAGTCGTTTTCGGAGAGAAGGCCCCAAAGCGGTTGAAATCCAACCGCTTTGGGTACCCCCTTCTCTCCGAAAGGCGCGCGCTTTTACCCGCCTTCCCAAGCGAGTCTGCGCACGATTTCAGAAACCAGCTTTTCGGAAACAGGGGCCTCCAGAGGAGAGGCCCGAGG
>NW_027481919.1:0-5000 GCF_051107435.1 Chaetodon auriga | reverse complement strand
AAACCGCATCGTTCGTCCTGAATCGGAGGTTGGACTGTGTATGCACAGTATAGTATGTGGAATATATACAAAGGTTGAGAATTTTTAAACAAAAATAAAAGAAAGTAATTGTGAGAAATAAAGAAAAGTAAAAGAGGTTGCTGTATGCCTGGAAAAGGCCGGAAGCCTCCCCACGGCTGTGAGAAGGCCAGGGGGTCAGGCCTGGAGCCAGCCCCCAGCAGGAGTAGCAGGCTGGGGGTCCTGGAAAGGCTGGAAACCTCCCCGTGGCTGCGAGAAGACGAGGGGGTCAGGCCTGGAGCCAGCACCCAGCCTGCTCCTCATGCTGGGGGCCTGGAAAAGGCCGGAAGCCTCCCCACGGCTGTGAGAAGGCCAGGGGGTCAGGCCTGGAGCCAGCCCCCAGTACGAGTAGCAGGCTGGGGGGCCTGGAAAGGCCAGACGCCTGCCTGTGGCTGCTAGAAGAAGACGAGGGGCTCAGGGCTGGAGCCAGCACCCAGCACGAGTAGCAGGCTGGGGGGCCTGGAAAGGCCAGAAGCCTCCCTGTGGCTGCTAGAAGAAGACGAGGGGGTCAGGGCTGGAGCCAGCACCCAGCACGAGAAGCAGGCTGGGGGGCCTGGAAAGGCCAGAAGCCTCCCTGTGGCTGCTAGAAGAAGAGGAGGGGGTCAGGGCTGGAGCCAGCACCCAGCACGAGTAGCAGGCTGGGGGGCCTGGAAAGGCCAGAAGCCTCCCTGTGGCTGCTAGAAGAAGACGAGGGGGTCAGGGCTGGAGCCAGCACCCAGCACGAGTAGCAGGCTGGGGGGCCTGGAAAGGCCAGAAGACTCCCTGTGGCTGCTAGAAGAAGAGGAGGGGGTCAGGGATGGAGCCAGCACCCAGCACGAGTAGCAGGCTGGGGGGCCTGGAAAGGCCAGACGCCTGCCTGTGGTTGCTAGAAGAAGAGGAGGGGGTCAGGGCTGGAGCCAGCACCCAGCACGAGTAGCAGGCTGGGGGGCCTGGAAAGGCCAGACGCCTGCCTGTGGCTGCTAGAAGAAGAGGAGGGGGTCAGGGCTGGAGCCGGCACCCAGCCTGCTCCTCGTGCTGGGGGCCTGGAAAGGCTGGAAGCCTCCCCGTGGCTGTGAGAAGAGGAGGGGGTCAGGGCTGGAGCCGGCACCCAGCCTGCTCCTCGTGCTGGGGGCCTGGAAAGGCTGGAAGCCTCCCCATGGCTGTGAGAAGATGAGGGGGTCAGGGCTGGAGCCGGCACCCAGCCTGCTCCTCGTGCTGGGGGCCTGGAAAGGCTGGAAGCCTCCCCATGGCTGTGAGAAGATGAGGGGGTCAGGCCTGGAGCCAGCCCCCAGCACGAGTAGCAGGCTGGTGGGCCTGGAAAGGCCAGACGCCTGCCTGTGGCTGCTAGAATAAGAGGAGGGGGTCAGGGCTGGAGCCAGCAACCAGCACGAGTAGCAGGCTGGGGGGCCTGGAAAGGCCAGACGCCTGCCTGTGGCTGCTAGAAGAAGAGGAGGGGGTCAGGGCTGGAGCCAGCACCCAGCACGAGTAGCAGGCTGGGGGGCCTGGAAAGGCCAGACGCCTGCCTGTGGCTGCTAGAAGAAGAGGAGGGGGTCAGGGCTGGAGCCGGCACCCAGCCTGCTCCTCGTGCTGGGGGCCTGGAAAGGCTGGAAGCCTCCCCGTGGCTGTGAGAAGATGAGGGGGTCAGGCCTGGAGCCAGCCCCCAGCACGAGTAGCAGGCTGGGGGGCCTGGAAAGGCCAGACGCCTGCCTGTGGCTGCTAGAAGAAGAGGAGGGGGTCAGGGCTGGAGCCAGCGCCCAGCACGAGTAGCAGGCTGGGGGGCCTGGAAAGGCCAGACGCCTCCCTGTGGCTGCTATAAGACGACGAGGGGGTCAGGGCTGGAGCCAGCACCCAGTACGAGTAGCAGGCTAGGGGGGCCTGGAAAGGCCAGACGCCTGCCTGTGGCTGCTAGAAGAAGAGGAGGGGGTCAGGGCTGGAGCCAGCACCCAGCACGAGTAGCAGGCTGGGGGGCCTGGAACGGCCAGACGCCTCCCTGTGGCTGCTAGAAGAAGAGGAGGGGGTCAGGGCTGAAGCCGGCACCCAGCCTGCTCCTCGTGCTGGGGGCCTGGAAAGGCTGGAAGCCTCCCCGTGGCTGTGAGAAGGTGAGGGGGTCAGGCCTGGAGCCAGCCACTAGCACGAGTAGCAGGCTGGGGGGCCTGGAAAGGCCAGACGCCTCCCTGTGGCTGCTAGAAGAAGAGGAGAGGGTCAGGGCTGGAGCCGGCACCCAGCCTGCTCCTCGTGCTGGGGGCCTGGAAAGGCTGGAAGCCTCCCCGTGGCTGTGAGAAGATGAGGGGGTCAGGCCTGGAGCCAGCCCCCAGCACGAGTAGCAGGCTGGGGGGCCTGGAAAGGCCAGACGCCTCCCTGTGGCTGCTAGAAGACGACGAGGGGTTCAGGCTTGGAGCCAGCACCCAGCCCTGCTCCTCATGCTGGGGGCCTGGAAAAGGCTGGAAGCCTCCCCACGGCTGTGAGCAGATGAGGGGGGGTCAGGCCTGGTAAGGATGGAAGCCTCCCTGTGGCTGTGAAAAGACGAGGGGGTCAGGCAGGTGAGCTATGTCTATGAGAGAGAGGGAGAGAAAGAGAGAGAGAGAGAGAGAGAGAGAGAGAGAGAGAGAGAGAGAGAGGAGTACCAGGGGCACGGGGATGAGAGCAGAGTACCAGGGGCACGGGGATGAGAGCAGAGTACCAGGGGCACGGGGATGAGAGCAGAGTACCAAGGGCACGGGGATGAGAGCAGAGTACCAGGGGCACGGGGATGAGAGCAGAGTACCAGGGGCACGGGGATGAGAGCAGAGTACCAGGGGCACGGGGATGAGAGCAGAGTACCAGGGGCACGGGGATGAGAGCAGAGTACCAAGGGCACGGGGATGAGAGCAGAGTACCAGGGGCACGGGGATGAGAGCAGAGTACCAGGGGCACGGGGATGAGAGCAGAGTACCAGGGGCACGGGGATGAGAGCAGAGTACCAGGGGCACGGGGATGAGAGCAGAGTACCAAGGGCACGGGGATGAGAGCAGAGTACCAGGGGCATAAAACCAAAACGACAAGAAGAAGAAGTGGGGGGAGAAAAATATGACAAAGTCAATCTCGGAGAGAAGGCGAAAAGCAGGCCAAAGCGGTTGAAATCCAACCGCTTTGTCATTTTCAGAGAGAAGGCGAAAAGCGCAGGCCAAAGCCAAGCGCGTCTTGCGTATTTTCTACATTTCTTTCATTTTCTACATTTTTCGCCACGTCCCCGATGACAAAACGTCAAAAAAGATAAAGTACAGAAGGAGCGGGGAAGGAAAAACGACAAAAGTCGTTTTCGGAGAGAAGGCCCCAAAGCGGTTGAAATCCAACCGCTTTGGGTACCCCCTTCTCTCCGAAAGGCGCGCGCTTTTACCCGCCTTCCCAAGCGAGTCTGCGCACGATTTCAGAAACCAGCTTTTCGGAAACAGGGGCCTCCAGAGGAGAGGCCCGAGGCGCCCGGCCGTCGATGCCCGCCCCTCAGGCTCGGTGCGTGGGGCGGACAGGAGGGGTCTGCCGGCCTCCGGGCCCCGGTTCTCCGCGCTTTGGGGTGAGGGCCCCAAAGCGGTTGAAATCCAACTGCTTTGGGCACCCCCTTCTCTCCGAACGGCGCGCGCTTTTACCCGCCTTCCCAAGCGAGTCTGCGCACGATTTCAGAAACCAGCTTTTCGGAAACAGGGGCCTCCAGAGGAGAGGCCCGAGGCGCCCGGCCGTCGATGCCCGCCCCTCAGGCCCGGTGCCTGGGGCGGACAGGAGGGGTCTGCCGGCCTCCGGGCCGCGGTCCTCTGCGCTTTGGTTTCTTTTTCTCCGCCAGTCAGACAGCCGCCACACCGATCGATCGGCACACGTGACCCGCCATCGGAGGGCCCCCGCCGGCCAGCGCTCGCCGCTGGCGTTCGGGCGGACGGCTCCTCCGGCCCCGCGGGTTCGCCTCTGCGGCCGGACGGAGAGGAGAGGAGGTTTGCGCGCGTCCCCCGCCCCGCTCCTCCTCTTCTTCCCCGAGCCGACCTCCAGGTAGCGAGACCGAGACGCCCCGTCCGACCCAGCCGTCAGGCCACGGAGCCGGTCGCCGGGCCGCCGGTCCGAACCGGGCCCCCCGCGCCCGCTCGGGCGGCCGGACCTCCGGTGAGCACAAAGTTTCTCGAAAACCCTCCCAGCCTAAGCCCAGCTGTGGGCACGGCATCGACGCTCGGGGAGAGGGGAGGGTTGGCCTCGGCCTCCCCCCCCTTCCACCCCGCCGCCACCGACAAACCCCCAGCGCACGGAGGGTCGGGCCCCGCCCCGACGCCGTTGTCGCACAGAGGGCTACCTGGTTGATCCTGCCAGTAGCATATGCTTGTCTCAAAGATTAAGCCATGCAAGTCTAAGTACACACGGCCGGTACAGTGAAACTGCGAATGGCTCATTAAATCAGTTATGGTTCCTTTGATCGCTCTACCGTTACTTGGATAACTGTGGCAATTCTAGAGCTAATACATGCAAACGAGCGCTGACCTCCGGGGATGCGTGCATTTATCAGACCCAAAACCCATGCGGGGTGCCTCTCTCGGGGTGCCCCGGCCGCTTTGGTGACTCTAGATAACCTCGAGCCGATCGCTGGCCCCCCGTGGCGGCGACGTCTCATTCGAATGTCTGCCCTATCAACTTTCGATGGTACTCTCTGTGCCTACCATGGTGACCACGGGTAACGGGGAATCAGGGTTCGATTCCGGAGAGGGAGCCTGAGAAACGGCTACCACATCCAAGGAAGGCAGCAGGCGCGCAAATTACCCACTCCCGACTCGGGGAGGTAGTGACGAAAAATAACAATACAGGACTCTTTCGAGGCCCTGTAATTGGAATGAGTACACTTTAAATCCTTTAACGAGGATCAATTGGAGGGCAAGTCTGGTGCCAGCAGCCGCGGTAATTCCAGCTCCAATAGCGTATCTTAAAGTTGCTGCAGTTAAAAAGCTCGTAGTTGG
>NW_027481918.1:0-30548 GCF_051107435.1 Chaetodon auriga | reverse complement strand
GAAACATCAATTCTTGCATGTTTTTGAAGGACAGCATGGTTTATTTTGAATTCGTGTTGAGTTAGTGTGAAAAGTGCAGTACATGTTCATTTTGTGCTTTTCTCGCTCAAATAGCGTTATTCCGACCTGAAAATGACAGAATATGAGTATTTTAGATTCATTTGTATTTATTTGTCAAACTGTCATAGAATGACATTTCCACTTTAGAAACATCAATTCTTGCATGTTTTTGAAGGACAGCATGGTTTATTTTGAATTCGTGTTGAGTTAGTGTGAAAAGTGCAGTATATGTTCATTTTCTGCTTTTCTCGCTCAAATAGCGTTATTCCGACCTGAAAATGACAGAATATGAGTATTTTAGATTCATTTGTATTTATTTGTCAAACTGTCATAGAATGACATTTCCACTTTAGAAACATCAATTCTTGCATGTTTTTGAAGGACAGCATGGTTTATTTTGAATTCGTGTTGAGTTAGTGTGAAAAGTGCAGTACATGTTCATTTTGTGCTTTTCTCGCTCAAATAGCGTTATTCCGACCTGAAAATGACAGAATATGAGTATTTTAGATTCATTTGTATTTATTTGTCAAACTGTCATAGAATGACATTTCCACTTTAGAAACATCAATTCTTGCATGTTTTTGAAGGACAGCATGGTTTATTTTGAATTCGTGTTGAGTTAGTGTGAAAAGTGCAGTATATGTTCATTTTGTGCTTTTCTCGCTCAAATAGCGTTATTCCGACCTGAAAATGACAGAATATGAGTATTTTAGATTCATTTGTATTTATTTGTCAAACTGTCATAGAATGACATTTCCACTTTAGAAACATCAATTCTTGCATGTTTTTGAAGGACAGCATGGTTTATTTTGAATTCGTGTTGAGTTAGTGTGAAAAGTGCAGTATATGTTCATTTTGTGCTTTTCTCGCTCAAATAGCGTTATTCCGACCTGAAAATGACAGAATATGAGTATTTTAGATTCATTTGTATTTATTTGTCAAACTGTCATAGAATGACATTTCCACTTTAGAAACATCAATTCTTGCATGTTTTTGAAGGACAGCATGGTTTATTTTGAATTCGTGTTGAGTTAGTGTGAAAAGTGCAGTATATGTTCATTTTGTGCTTTTCTCGCTCAAATAGCGTTATTCCGACCTGAAAATGACAGAATATGAGTATTTTAGATTCATTTGTATTTATTTGTCAAACTGTCATAGAATGACATTTCCACTTTAGAAACATCAATTCTTGCATGTTTTTGAAGGACAGCATGGTTTATTTTGAATTCGTGTTGAGTTAGTGTGAAAAGTGCAGTACATGTTCATTTTGTGCTTTTCTCGCTCAAATAGCGTTATTCCGACCTGAAAATGACAGAATATGAGTATTTAGATTCATTTGTATTTATTTGTCAAACTGTCATAGAATGACATTTCCACTTTAGAAACATCAATTCTTGCATGTTTTTGAAGGACAGCATGGTTTATTTTGAATTCGTGTTGAGTTAGTGTGAAAAGTGCAGTATATGTTCATTTTGTGCTTTTCTCGCTCAAATAGCGTTATTCCGACCTGAAAATGACAGAATATGAGTATTTTAGATTCATTTGTATTTATTTGTCAAACTGTCATAGAATGACATTTCCACTTTAGAAACATCAATTCTTGCATGTTTTTGAAGGACAGCATGGTTTATTTTGAATTCGTGTTGAGTTAGTGTGAAAAGTGCAGTACATGTTCATTTTGTGCTTTTCTCGCTCAAATAGCGTTATTCCGACCTGAAAATGACAGAATATGAGTATTTTAGATTCATTTGTATTTATTTGTCAAACTGTCATAGAATGACATTTCCACTTTAGAAACATCAATTCTTGCATGTTTTTGAAGGACAGCATGGTTTATTTTGAATTCGTGTTGAGTTAGTGTGAAAAGTGCAGTACATGTTCATTTTGTGCTTTTCTCGCTCAAATAGCGTTATTCCGACCTGAAAATGACAGAATATGAGTATTTTAGATTCATTTGTATTTATTTGTCAAACTGTCATAGAATGACATTTCCACTTTAGAAACATCAATTCTTGCATGTTTTTGAAGGACAGCATGGTTTATTTTGAATTCGTGTTGAGTTAGTGTGAAAAGTGCAGTATATGTTCATTTTGTGCTTTTCTCGCTCAAATAGCGTTATTCCGACCTGAAAATGACAGAATATGAGTATTTTAGATTCATTTGTATTTATTTGTCAAACTGTCATAGAATGACATTTCCACTTTAGAAACATCAATTCTTGCATGTTTTTGAAGGACAGCATGGTTTATTTTGAATTCGTGTTGAGTTAGTGTGAAAAGTGCAGTACATGTTCATTTTGTGCTTTTCTCGCTCAAATAGCGTTATTCCGACCTGAAAATGACAGAATATGAGTATTTTAGATTCATTTGTATTTATTTGTCAAACTGTCATAGAATGACATTTCCACTTTAGAAACATCAATTCTTGCATGTTTTTGACGGACAGCATGGTTTATTTTGAATTCGTGTTGAGTTAGTGTGAAAAGTGCAGTACATGTTCATTTTGTGCTTTTCTCGCTCAAATAGCGTTATTCCGACCTGAAAATGACAGAATATGAGTATTTTAGATTCATTTGTATTTATTTGTCAAACTGTCATAGAATGACATTTCCACTTTAGAAACATCAATTCTTGCATGTTTTTGAAGGCCAGCATGGTTTATTTTGAATTCGTGTTGAGTTAGTGTGAAAAGTGCAGTATATGTTCATTTTGTGCTTTTCTCGCTCAAATAGCGTTATTCCGACCTGAAAATGACAGAATATGAGTATTTTAGATTCATTTGTATTTATTTGTCAAACTGTCATAGAATGACATTTCCACTTTAGAAACATCAATTCTTGCATGTTTTTGAAGGACAGCATGGTTTATTTTGAATTCGTGTTGAGTTAGTGTGAAAAGTGCAGTACATGTTCATTTTGTGCTTTTCTCGCTCAAATAGCGTTATTCCGACCTGAAAATGACAGAATATGAGTATTTTAGATTCATTTGTATTTATTTGTCAAACTGTCATAGAATGACATTTCCACTTTAGAAACATCAATTCTTGCATGTTTTTGAAGGACAGCATGGTTTATTTTGAATTCGTGTTGAGTTAGTGTGAAAAGTGCAGTACATGTTCATTTTGTGCTTTTCTCGCTCAAATAGCGTTATTCCGACCTGAAAATGACAGAATATGAGTATTTTAGATTCATTTGTATTTATTTGTCAAACTGTCATAGAATGACATTTCCACTTTAGAAACATCAATTCTTGCATGTTTTTGAAGGACAGCATGGTTTATTTTGAATTCGTGTTGAGTTAGTGTGAAAAGTGCAGTATATGTTCATTTTGTGCTTTTCTCGCTCAAATAGCGTTATTCCGACCTGAAAATGACAGAATATGAGTATTTTAGATTCATTTGTATTTATTTGTCAAACTGTCATAGAATGACATTTCCACTTTAGAAACATCAATTCTTGCATGTTTTTGAAGGACAGCATGGTTTATTTTGAATTCGTGTTGAGTTAGTGTGAAAAGTGCAGTACATGTTCATTTTGTGCTTTTCTCGCTCAAATAGCGTTATTCCGACCTGAAAATGACAGAATATGAGTATTTTAGATTCATTTGTATTTATTTGTCAAACTGTCATAGAATGACATTTCCACTTTAGAAACATCAATTCTTGCATGTTTTTGAAGGACAGCATGGTTTATTTTGAATTCGTGTTGAGTTAGTGTGAAAAGTGCAGTACATGTTCATTTTGTGCTTTTCTCGCTCAAATAGCGTTATTCCGACCTGAAAATGACAGAATATGAGTATTTTAGATTCATTTGTATTTATTTGTCAAACTGTCATAGAATGACATTTCCACTTTAGAAACATCAATTCTTGCATGTTTTTGAAGGACAGCATGGTTTATTTTGAATTCGTGTTGAGTTAGTGTGAAAAGTGCAGTATATGTTCATTTTGTGCTTTTCTCGCTCAAATAGCGTTATTCCGACCTGAAAATGACAGAATATGAGTATTTTAGATTCATTTGTATTTATTTGTCAAACTGTCATAGAATGACATTTCCACTTTAGAAACATCAATTCTTGCATGTTTTTGAAGGACAGCATGGTTTATTTTGAATTCGTGTTGAGTTAGTGTGAAAAGTGCAGTACATGTTCATTTTGTGCTTTTCTCGCTCAAATAGCGTTATTCCGACCTGAAAATGACAGAATATGAGTATTTTAGATTCATTTGTATTTATTTGTCAAACTGTCATAGAATGACATTTCCACTTTAGAAACATCAATTCTTGCATGTTTTTGAAGGACAGCATGGTTTATTTTGAATTCGTGTTGAGTTAGTGTGAAAAGTGCAGTACATGTTCATTTTGTGCTTTTCTCGCTCAAATAGCGTTATTCCGACCTGAAAATGACAGAATATGAGTATTTTAGATTCATTTGTATTTATTTGTCAAACTGTCATAGAATGACATTTCCACTTTAGAAACATCAATTCTTGCATGTTTTTGAAGGACAGCATGGTTTATTTTGAATTCGTGTTGAGTTAGTGTGAAAAGTGCAGTATATGTTCATTTTCTGCTTTTCTCGCTCAAATAGCGTTATTCCGACCTGAAAATGACAGAATATGAGTATTTTAGATTCATTTGTATTTATTTGTCAAACTGTCATAGAATGACATTTCCACTTTAGAAACATCAATTCTTGCATGTTTTTGAAGGACAGCATGGTTTATTTTGAATTCGTGTTGAGTTAGTGTGAAAAGTGCAGTACATGTTCATTTTGTGCTTTTCTCGCTCAAATAGCGTTATTCCGACCTGAAAATGACAGAATATGAGTATTTTAGATTCATTTGTATTTATTTGTCAAACTGTCATAGAATGACATTTCCACTTTAGAAACATCAATTCTTGCATGTTTTTGAAGGACAGCATGGTTTATTTTGAATTCGTGTTGAGTTAGTGTGAAAAGTGCAGTATATGTTCATTTTGTGCTTTTCTCGCTCAAATAGCGTTATTCCGACCTGAAAATGACAGAATATGAGTATTTTAGATTCATTTGTATTTATTTGTCAAACTGTCATAGAATGACATTTCCACTTTAGAAACATCAATTCTTGCATGTTTTTGAAGGACAGCATGGTTTATTTTGAATTCGTGTTGAGTTAGTGTGAAAAGTGCAGTACATGTTCATTTTGTGCTTTTCTCGCTCAAATAGCGTTATTCCGACCTGAAAATGACAGAATATGAGTATTTTAGATTCATTTGTATTTATTTGTCAAACTGTCATAGAATGACATTTCCACTTTAGAAACATCAATTCTTGCATGTTTTTGAAGGACAGCATGGTTTATTTTGAATTCGTGTTGAGTTAGTGTGAAAAGTGCAGTATATGTTCATTTTGTGCTTTTCTCGCTCAAATAGCGTTATTCCGACCTGAAAATGACAGAATATGAGTATTTTAGATTCATTTGTATTTATTTGTCAAACTGTCATAGAATGACATTTCCACTTTAGAAACATCAATTCTTGCATGTTTTTGAAGGACAGCATGGTTTATTTTGAATTCGTGTTGAGTTAGTGTGAAAAGTGCAGTACATGTTCATTTTGTGCTTTTCTCGCTCAAATAGCGTTATTCCGACCTGAAAATGACAGAATATGAGTATTTTAGATTCATTTGTATTTATTTGTCAAACTGTCATAGAATGACATTTCCACTTTAGAAACATCAATTCTTGCATGTTTTTGAAGGACAGCATGGTTTATTTTGAATTCGTGTTGAGTTAGTGTGAAAAGTGCAGTATATGTTCATTTTGTGCTTTTCTCGCTCAAATAGCGTTATTCCGACCTGAAAATGACAGAATATGAGTATTTTAGATTCATTTGTATTTATTTGTCAAACTGTCATAGAATGACATTTCCACTTTAGAAACATCAATTCTTGCATGTTTTTGAAGGACAGCATGGTTTATTTTGAATTCGTGTTGAGTTAGTGTGAAAA
The DNA here is from genome assembly GCF_051107435.1 of Chaetodon auriga. Taxonomy (NCBI): domain Eukaryota; kingdom Metazoa; phylum Chordata; class Actinopteri; order Chaetodontiformes; family Chaetodontidae; genus Chaetodon; species Chaetodon auriga. Next base: position 24,502 of record NW_027481918.1, on the reverse strand, counting down.
GTGCAGTACATGTTCATTTTGTGCTTTTCTCGCTCAAATAGCGTTATTCCGACCTGAAAATGACAGAATATGAGTATTTTAGATTCATTTGTATTTATTTGTCAAACTGTCATAGAATGACATTTCCACTTTAGAAACATCAATTCTTGCATGTTTTTGAAGGACAGCATGGTTTATTTTGAATTCGTGTTGAGTTAGTGTGAAAAGTGCAGTACATGTTCATTTTGTGCTTTTCTCGCTCAAATAGCGTTATTCCGACCTGAAAATGACAGAATATGAGTATTTTAGATTCATTTGTATTTATTTGTCAAACTGTCATAGAATGACATTTCCACTTTAGAAACATCAATTCTTGCATGTTTTTGACGGACAGCATGGTTTATTTTGAATTCGTGTTGAGTAAGTGTGAAAAGTGCAGTATATGTTCATTTTGTGCTTTTCTCGCTCAAATAGCGTTATTCCGACCTGAAAATGACAGAATATGAGTATTTTAGATTCATTTGTATTTATTTGTCAAACTGTCATAGAATGACATTTCCACTTTAGAAACATCAATTCTTGCATGTTTTTGAAGGCCAGCATGGTTTATTTTGAATTCGTGTTGAGTTAGTGTGAAAAGTGCAGTATATGTTCATTTTGTGCTTTTCTCGCTCAAATAGCGTTATTCCGACCTGAAAATGACAGAATATGAGTATTTTAGATTCATTTGTATTTATTTGTCAAACTGTCATAGAATGACATTTCCACTTTAGAAACATCAATTCTTGCATGTTTTTGAAGGACAGCATGGTTTATTTTGAATTCGTGTTGAGTTAGTGTGAAAAGTGCAGTACATGTTCATTTTGTGCTTTTCTCGCTCAAATAGCGTTATTCCGACCTGAAAATGACAGAATATGAGTATTTTAGATTCATTTGTATTTATTTGTCAAACTGTCATAGAATGACATTTCCACTTTAGAAACATCAATTCTTGCATGTTTTTGAAGGACAGCATGGTTTATTTTGAATTCGTGTTGAGTTAGTGTGAAAAGTGCAGTATATGTTCATTTTGTGCTTTTCTCGCTCAAATAGCGTTATTCCGACCTGAAAATGACAGAATATGAGTATTTTAGATTCATTTGTATTTATTTGTCAAACTGTCATAGAATGACATTTCCACTTTAGAAACATCAATTCTTGCATGTTTTTGAAGGACAGCATGGTTTATTTTGAATTCGTGTTGAGTTAGTGTGAAAAGTGCAGTACATGTTCATTTTGTGCTTTTCTCGCTCAAATAGCGTTATTCCGACCTGAAAATGACAGAATATGAGTATTTTAGATTCATTTGTATTTATTTGTCAAACTGTCATAGAATGACATTTCCACTTTAGAAACATCAATTCTTGCATGTTTTTGAAGGACAGCATGGTTTATTTTGAATTCGTGTTGAGTTAGTGTGAAAAGTGCAGTACATGTTCATTTTGTGCTTTTCTCGCTCAAATAGCGTTATTCCGACCTGAAAATGACAGAATATGAGTATTTTAGATTCATTTGTATTTATTTGTCAAACTGTCATAGAATGACATTTCCACTTTAGAAACATCAATTCTTGCATGTTTTTGAAGGACAGCATGGTTTATTTTGAATTCGTGTTGAGTTAGTGTGAAAAGTGCAGTATATGTTCATTTTCTGCTTTTCTCGCTCAAATAGCGTTATTCCGACCTGAAAATGACAGAATATGAGTATTTTAGATTCATTTGTATTTATTTGTCAAACTGTCATAGAATGACATTTCCACTTTAGAAACATCAATTCTTGCATGTTTTTGAAGGACAGCATGGTTTATTTTGAATTCGTGTTGAGTTAGTGTGAAAAGTGCAGTACATGTTCATTTTGTGCTTTTCTCGCTCAAATAGCGTTATTCCGACCTGAAAATGACAGAATATGAGTATTTTAGATTCATTTGTATTTATTTGTCAAACTGTCATAGAATGACATTTCCACTTTAGAAACATCAATTCTTGCATGTTTTTGAAGGACAGCATGGTTTATTTTGAATTCGTGTTGAGTTAGTGTGAAAAGTGCAGTATATGTTCATTTTGTGCTTTTCTCGCTCAAATAGCGTTATTCCGACCTGAAAATGACAGAATATGAGTATTTTAGATTCATTTGTATTTATTTGTCAAACTGTCATAGAATGACATTTCCACTTTAGAAACATCAATTCTTGCATGTTTTTGAAGGACAGCATGGTTTATTTTGAATTCGTGTTGAGTTAGTGTGAAAAGTGCAGTACATGTTCATTTTGTGCTTTTCTCGCTCAAATAGCGTTATTCCGACCTGAAAATGACAGAATATGAGTATTTTAGATTCATTTGTATTTATTTGTCAAACTGTCATAGAATGACATTTCCACTTTAGAAACATCAATTCTTGCATGTTTTTGAAGGACAGCATGGTTTATTTTGAATTCGTGTTGAGTTAGTGTGAAAAGTGCAGTATATGTTCATTTTGTGCTTTTCCTCGCTCAAATAGCGTTATTCCGACCTGAAAATGACAGAATATGAGTATTTTAGATTCATTTGTATTTATTTGTCAAACTGTCATAGAATGACATTTCCACTTTAGAAACATCAATTCTTGCATGTTTTTGAAGGACAGCATGGTTTATTTTGAATTCGTGTTGAGTTAGTGTGAAAAGTGCAGTACATGTTCATTTTGTGCTTTTCTCGCTCAAATAGCGTTATTCCGACCTGAAAATGACAGAATATGAGTATTTTAGATTCATTTGTATTTATTTGTCAAACTGTCATAGAATGACATTTCCACTTTAGAAACATCAATTCTTGCATGTTTTTGAAGGACAGCATGGTTTATTTTGAATTCGTGTTGAGTTAGTGTGAAAAGTGCAGTATATGTTCATTTTGTGCTTTTCTCGCTCAAATAGCGTTATTCCGACCTGAAAATGACAGAATATGAGTATTTTAGATTCATTTGTATTTATTTGTCAAACTGTCATAGAATGACATTTCCACTTTAGAAACATCAATTCTTGCATGTTTTTGAAGGACAGCATGGTTTATTTTGAATTCGTGTTGAGTTAGTGTGAAAAGTGCAGTACATGTTCATTTTGTGCTTTTCTCGCTCAAATAGCGTTATTCCGACCTGAAAATGACAGAATATGAGTATTTTAGATTCATTTGTATTTATTTGTCAAACTGTCATAGAATGACATTTCCACTTTAGAAACATCAATTCTTGCATGTTTTTGAAGGACAGCATGGTTTATTTTGAATTCGTGTTGAGTTAGTGTGAAAAGTGCAGTACATGTTCATTTTGTGCTTTTCTCGCTCAAATAGCGTTATTCCGACCTGAAAATGACAGAATATGAGTATTTTAGATTCATTTGTATTTATTTGTCAAACTGTCATAGAATGACATTTCCACTTTAGAAACATCAATTCTTGCATGTTTTTGACGGACAGCATGGTTTATTTTGAATTCGTGTTGAGTAAGTGTGAAAAGTGCAGTATATGTTCATTTTGTGCTTTTCTCGCTCAAATAGCGTTATTCCGACCTGAAAATGACAGAATATGAGTATTTTAGATTCATTTGTATTTATTTGTCAAACTGTCATAGAATGACATTTCCACTTTAGAAACATCAATTCTTGCATGTTTTTGAAGGCCAGCATGGTTTATTTTGAATTCGTGTTGAGTTAGTGTGAAAAGTGCAGTATATGTTCATTTTGTGCTTTTCTCGCTCAAATAGCGTTATTCCGACCTGAAAATGACAGAATATGAGTATTTTAGATTCATTTGTATTTATTTGTCAAACTGTCATAGAATGACATTTCCACTTTAGAAACATCAATTCTTGCATGTTTTTGAAGGACAGCATGGTTTATTTTGAATTCGTGTTGAGTTAGTGTGAAAAGTGCAGTACATGTTCATTTTGTGCTTTTCTCGCTCAAATAGCGTTATTCCGACCTGAAAATGACAGAATATGAGTATTTTAGATTCATTTGTATTTATTTGTCAAACTGTCATAGAATGACATTTCCACTTTAGAAACATCAATTCTTGCATGTTTTTGAAGGACAGCATGGTTTATTTTGAATTCGTGTTGAGTTAGTGTGAAAAGTGCAGTACATGTTCATTTTGTGCTTATCTCGCTCAAATAGCGTTATTCCGACCTGAAAATGACAGAATATGAGTATTTTAGATTCATTTGTATTTATTTGTCAAACTGTCATAGAATGACATTTCCACTTTAGAAACATCAATTCTTGCATGTTTTTGAAGGACAGCATGGTTTATTTTGAATTCGTGTTGAGTTAGTGTGAAAAGTGCAGTACATGTTCATTTTGTGCTTTTCTCGCTCAAATAGCGTTATTCCGACCTGAAAATGACAGAATATGAGTATTTTAGATTCATTTGTATTTATTTGTCAAACTGTCATAGAATGACATTTCCACTTTAGAAACATCAATTCTTGCATGTTTTTGAAGGACAGCATGGTTTATTTTGAATTCGTGTTGAGTAAGTGTGAAAAGTGCAGTACATGTTCATTTTGTGCTTTTCTCGCTCAAATAGCGTTATTCCGACCTGAAAATGACAGAATATGAGTATTTTAGATTCATTTGTATTTATTTGTCAAACTGTCATAGAATGACATTTCCACTTTAGAAACATCAATTCTTGCATGTTTTTGAAGGACAGCATGGTTTATTTTGAATTCGTGTTGAGTTAGTGTGAAAAGTGCAGTACATGTTCATTTTGTGCTTATCTCGCTCAAATAGCGTTATTCCGACCTGAAAATGACAGAATATGAGTATTTTAGATTCATTTGTATTTATTTGTCAAACTGTCATAGAATGACATTTCCACTTTAGAAACATCAATTCTTGCATGTTTTTGAAGGACAGCATGGTTTATTTTGAATTCGTGTTGAGTTAGTGTGAAAAGTGCAGTACATGTTCATTTTGTGCTTTTCTCGCTCAAATAGCGTTATTCCGACCTGAAAATGACAGAATATGAGTATTTTAGATTCATTTGTGTTTATTTGTCAAACTGTCATAGAATGACATTTCCACTTTAGAAACATCAATTCTTGCATGTTTTTGAAGGACAGCATGGTTTATTTTGAATTCGTGTTGAGTAAGTGTGAAAAGTGCAGTACATGTTCATTTTGTGCTTTTCTCGCTCAAATAGCGTTATTCCGACCTGAAAATGACAGAATATGAGTATTTTAGATTCATTTGTATTTATTTGTCAAACTGTCATAGAATGACATTTCCACTTTAGAAACATCAATTCTTGCATGTTTTTGAAGGACAGCATGGTTTATTTTGAATTCGTGTTGAGTTAGTGTGAAAAGTGCAGTACATGTTCATTTTGTGCTTTTCTCGCTCAAATAGCGTTATTCCGACCTGAAAATGACAGAATATGAGTATTTTAGATTCATTTGTATTTATTTGTCAAACTGTCATAGAATGACATTTCCACTTTAGAAACATCAATTCTTGCATGTTTTTGAAGGACAGCATGGTTTATTTTGAATTCGTGTTGAGTTAGTGTGAAAAGTGCAGTACATGTTCATTTTGTGCTTTTCTCGCTCAAATAGCGTTATTCCGACCTGAAAATGACAGAATATGAGTATTTTAGATTCATTTGTATTTATTTGTCAAACTGTCATAGAATGACATTTCCACTTTAGAAACATCAATTCTTGCATGTTTTTGAAGGACAGCATGGTTTATTTTGAATTCGTGTTGAGTTAGTGTGAAAAGTGCAGTACATGTTCATTTTGTGCTTTTCTCGCTCAAATAGCGTTATTCCGACCTGAAAATGACAGAATATGAGTATTTTAGATTCATTTGTATTTATTTGTCAAACTGTCATAGAATGACATTTCCACTTTAGAAACATCAATTCTTGCATGTTTTTGAAGGACAGCATGGTTTATTTTGAATTCGTGTTGAGTTAGTGTGAAAAGTGCAGTACATGTTCATTTTGTGCTTTTCTCGCTCAAATAGCGTTATTCCGACCTGAAAATGACAGAATATGAGTATTTTAGATTCATTTGTATTTATTTGTCAAACTGTCATAGAATGACATTTCCACTTTAGAAACATCAATTCTTGCATGTTTTTGAAGGACAGCATGGTTTATTTTGAATTCGTGTTGAGTTAGTGTGAAAAGTGCAGTACATGTTCATTTTGTGCTTTTCTCGCTCAAATAGCGTTATTCCGACCTGAAAATGACAGAATATGAGTATTTTAGATTCATTTGTATTTATTTGTCAAACTGTCATAGAATGACATTTCCACTTTAGAAACATCAATTCTTGCATGTTTTTGAAGGACAGCATGGTTTATTTTGAATTCGTGTTGAGTTAGTGTGAAAAGTGCAGTATATGTTCATTTTGTGCTTTTCTCGCTCAAATAGCGTTATTCCGACCTGAAAATGACAGAATATGAGTATTTTAGATTCATTTGTATTTATTTGTCAAACTGTCATAGAATGACATTTCCACTTTAGAAACATCAATTCTTGCATGTTTTTGAAGGACAGCATGGTTTATTTTGAATTCGTGTTGAGTTAGTGTGAAAAGTGCAGTACATGTTCATTTTGTGCTTTTCTCGCTCAAATAGCGTTATTCCGACCTGAAAATGACAGAATATGAGTATTTTAGATTCATTTGTATTTATTTGTCAAACTGTCATAGAATGACATTTCCACTTTAGAAACATCAATTCTTGCATGTTTTTGAAGGACAGCATGGTTTATTTTGAATTCGTGTTGAGTTAGTGTGAAAAGTGCAGTACATGTTCATTTTGTGCTTTTCTCGCTCAAATAGCGTTATTCCGACCTGAAAATGACAGAATATGAGTATTTTAGATTCATTTGTATTTATTTGTCAAACTGTCATAGAATGACATTTCCACTTTAGAAACATCAATTCTTGCATGTTTTTGAAGGACAGCATGGTTTATTTTGAATTCGTGTTGAGTTAGTGTGAAAAGTGCAGTATATGTTCATTTTCTGCTTTTCTCGCTCAAATAGCGTTATTCCGACCTGAAAATGACAGAATATGAGTATTTTAGATTCATTTGTATTTATTTGTCAAACTGTCATAGAATGACATTTCCACTTTAGAAACATCAATTCTTGCATGTTTTTGAAGGACAGCATGGTTTATTTTGAATTCGTGTTGAGTTAGTGTGAAAAGTGCAGTACATGTTCATTTTGTGCTTTTCTCGCTCAAATAGCGTTATTCCGACCTGAAAATGACAGAATATGAGTATTTTAGATTCATTTGTATTTATTTGTCAAACTGTCATAGAATGACATTTCCACTTTAGAAACATCAATTCTTGCATGTTTTTGAAGGACAGCATGGTTTATTTTGAATTCGTGTTGAGTTAGTGTGAAAAGTGCAGTATATGTTCATTTTGTGCTTTTCTCGCTCAAATAGCGTTATTCCGACCTGAAAATGACAGAATATGAGTATTTTAGATTCATTTGTATTTATTTGTCAAACTGTCATAGAATGACATTTCCACTTTAGAAACATCAATTCTTGCATGTTTTTGAAGGACAGCATGGTTTATTTTGAATTCGTGTTGAGTTAGTGTGAAAAGTGCAGTACATGTTCATTTTGTGCTTTTCTCGCTCAAATAGCGTTATTCCGACCTGAAAATGACAGAATATGAGTATTTTAGATTCATTTGTATTTATTTGTCAAACTGTCATAGAATGACATTTCCACTTTAGAAACATCAATTCTTGCATGTTTTTGAAGGACAGCATGGTTTATTTTGAATTCGTGTTGAGTTAGTGTGAAAAGTGCAGTACATGTTCATTTTGTGCTTTTCTCGCTCAAATAGCGTTATTCCGACCTGAAAATGACAGAATATGAGTATTTTAGATTCATTTGTATTTATTTGTCAAACTGTCATAGAATGACATTTCCACTTTAGAAACATCAATTCTTGCATGTTTTTGACGGACAGCATGGTTTATTTTGAATTCGTGTTGAGTAAGTGTGAAAAGTGCAGTATATGTTCATTTTGTGCTTTTCTCGCTCAAATAGCGTTATTCCGACCTGAAAATGACAGAATATGAGTATTTTAGATTCATTTGTATTTATTTGTCAAACTGTCATAGAATGACATTTCCACTTTAGAAACATCAATTCTTGCATGTTTTTGAAGGCCAGCATGGTTTATTTTGAATTCGTGTTGAGTTAGTGTGAAAAGTGCAGTATATGTTCATTTTGTGCTTTTCTCGCTCAAATAGCGTTATTCCGACCTGAAAATGACAGAATATGAGTATTTTAGATTCATTTGTATTTATTTGTCAAACTGTCATAGAATGACATTTCCACTTTAGAAACATCAATTCTTGCATGTTTTTGAAGGACAGCATGGTTTATTTTGAATTCGTGTTGAGTTAGTGTGAAAAGTGCAGTACATGTTCATTTTGTGCTTATCTCGCTCAAATAGCGTTATTCCGACCTGAAAATGACAGAATATGAGTATTTTAGATTCATTTGTATTTATTTGTCAAACTGTCATAGAATGACATTTCCACTTTAGAAACATCAATTCTTGCATGTTTTTGAAGGACAGCATGGTTTATTTTGAATTCGTGTTGAGTTAGTGTGAAAAGTGCAGTACATGTTCATTTTGTGCTTTTCTCGCTCAAATAGCGTTATTCCGACCTGAAAATGACAGAATATGAGTATTTTAGATTCATTTGTATTTATTTGTCAAACTGTCATAGAATGACATTTCCACTTTAGAAACATCAATTCTTGCATGTTTTTGAAGGACAGCATGGTTTATTTTGAATTCGTGTTGAGTTAGTGTGAAAAGTGCAGTACATGTTCATTTTGTGCTTTTCTCGCTCAAATAGCGTTATTCCGACCTGAAAATGACAGAATATGAGTATTTTAGATTCATTTGTATTTATTTGTCAAACTGTCATAGAATGACATTTCCACTTTAGAAACATCAATTCTTGCATGTTTTTGACGGACAGCATGGTTTATTTTGAATTCGTGTTGAGTAAGTGTGAAAAGTGCAGTATATGTTCATTTTGTGCTTTTCTCGCTCAAATAGCGTTATTCCGACCTGAAAATGACAGAATATGAGTATTTTAGATTCATTTGTATTTATTTGTCAAACTGTCATAGAATGACATTTCCACTTTAGAAACATCAATTCTTGCATGTTTTTGAAGGCCAGCATGGTTTATTTTGAATTCGTGTTGAGTTAGTGTGAAAAGTGCAGTATATGTTCATTTTGTGCTTTTCTCGCTCAAATAGCGTTATTCCGACCTGAAAATGACAGAATATGAGTATTTTAGATTCATTTGTATTTATTTGTCAAACTGTCATAGAATGACATTTCCACTTTAGAAACATCAATTCTTGCATGTTTTTGAAGGACAGCATGGTTTATTTTGAATTCGTGTTGAGTTAGTGTGAAAAGTGCAGTACATGTTCATTTTGTGCTTATCTCGCTCAAATAGCGTTATTCCGACCTGAAAATGACAGAATATGAGTATTTTAGATTCATTTGTATTTATTTGTCAAACTGTCATAGAATGACATTTCCACTTTAGAAACATCAATTCTTGCATGTTTTTGAAGGACAGCATGGTTTATTTTGAATTCGTGTTGAGTTAGTGTGAAAAGTGCAGTACATGTTCATTTTGTGCTTTTCTCGCTCAAATAGCGTTATTCCGACCTGAAAATGACAGAATATGAGTATTTTAGATTCATTTGTATTTATTTGTCAAACTGTCATAGAATGACATTTCCACTTTAGAAACATCAATTCTTGCATGTTTTTGAAGGACAGCATGGTTTATTTTGAATTCGTGTTGAGTAAGTGTGAAAAGTGCAGTACATGTTCATTTTGTGCTTTTCTCGCTCAAATAGCGTTATTCCGACCTGAAAATGACAGAATATGAGTATTTTAGATTCATTTGTATTTATTTGTCAAACTGTCATAGAATGACATTTCCACTTTAGAAACATCAATTCTTGCATGTTTTTGAAGGACAGCATGGTTTATTTTGAATTCGTGTTGAGTTAGTGTGAAAAGTGCAGTACATGTTCATTTTGTGCTTATCTCGCTCAAATAGCGTTATTCCGACCTGAAAATGACAGAATATGAGTATTTTAGATTCATTTGTATTTATTTGTCAAACTGTCATAGAATGACATTTCCACTTTAGAAACATCAATTCTTGCATGTTTTTGAAGGACAGCATGGTTTATTTTGAATTCGTGTTGAGTTAGTGTGAAAAGTGCAGTACATGTTCATTTTGTGCTTTTCTCGCTCAAATAGCGTTATTCCGACCTGAAAATGACAGAATATGAGTATTTTAGATTCATTTGTGTTTATTTGTCAAACTGTCATAGAATGACATTTCCACTTTAGAAACATCAATTCTTGCATGTTTTTGAAGGACAGCATGGTTTATTTTGAATTCGTGTTGAGTAAGTGTGAAAAGTGCAGTACATGTTCATTTTGTGCTTTTCTCGCTCAAATAGCGTTATTCCGACCTGAAAATGACAGAATATGAGTATTTTAGATTCATTTGTATTTATTTGTCAAACTGTCATAGAATGACATTTCCACTTTAGAAACATCAATTCTTGCATGTTTTTGAAGGACAGCATGGTTTATTTTGAATTCGTGTTGAGTTAGTGTGAAAAGTGCAGTACATGTTCATTTTGTGCTTTTCTCGCTCAAATAGCGTTATTCCGACCTGAAAATGACAGAATATGAGTATTTTAGATTCATTTGTATTTATTTGTCAAACTGTCATAGAATGACATTTCCACTTTAGAAACATCAATTCTTGCATGTTTTTGAAGGACAGCATGGTTTATTTTGAATTCGTGTTGAGTTAGTGTGAAAAGTGCAGTACATGTTCATTTTGTGCTTTTCTCGCTCAAATAGCGTTATTCCGACCTGAAAATGACAGAATATGAGTATTTTAGATTCATTTGTATTTATTTGTCAAACTGTCATAGAATGACATTTCCACTTTAGAAACATCAATTCTTGCATGTTTTTGAAGGACAGCATGGTTTATTTTGAATTCGTGTTGAGTTAGTGTGAAAAGTGCAGTACATGTTCATTTTGTGCTTTTCTCGCTCAAATAGCGTTATTCCGACCTGAAAATGACAGAATATGAGTATTTTAGATTCATTTGTATTTATTTGTCAAACTGTCATAGAATGACATTTCCACTTTAGAAACATCAATTCTTGCATGTTTTTGAAGGACAGCATGGTTTATTTTGAATTCGTGTTGAGTTAGTGTGAAAAGTGCAGTACATGTTCATTTTGTGCTTTTCTCGCTCAAATAGCGTTATTCCGACCTGAAAATGACAGAATATGAGTATTTTAGATTCATTTGTATTTATTTGTCAAACTGTCATAGAATGACATTTCCACTTTAGAAACATCAATTCTTGCATGTTTTTGAAGGACAGCATGGTTTATTTTGAATTCGTGTTGAGTTAGTGTGAAAAGTGCAGTACATGTTCATTTTGTGCTTTTCTCGCTCAAATAGCGTTATTCCGACCTGAAAATGACAGAATATGAGTATTTTAGATTCATTTGTATTTATTTGTCAAACTGTCATAGAATGACATTTCCACTTTAGAAACATCAATTCTTGCATGTTTTTGACGGACAGCATGGTTTATTTTGAATTCGTGTTGAGTTAGTGTGAAAAGTGCAGTATATGTTCATTTTGTGCTTTTCTCGCTCAAATAGCGTTATTCCGACCTGAAAATGACAGAATATGAGTATTTTAGATTCATTTGTATTTATTTGTCAAACTGTCATAGAATGACATTTCCACTTTAGAAACATCAATTCTTGCATGTTTTTGAAGGACAGCATGGTTTATTTTGAATTCGTGTTGAGTTAGTGTGAAAAGTGCAGTACATGTTCATTTTGTGCTTTTCTCGCTCAAATAGCGTTATTCCGACCTGAAAATGACAGAATATGAGTATTTTAGATTCATTTGTATTTATTTGTCAAACTGTCATAGAATGACATTTCCACTTTAGAAACATCAATTCTTGCATGTTTTTGAAGGACAGCATGGTTTATTTTGAATTCGTGTTGAGTTAGTGTGAAAAGTGCAGTATATGTTCATTTTGTGCTTTTCTCGCTCAAATAGCGTTATTCCGACCTGAAAATGACAGAATATGAGTATTTTAGATTCATTTGTATTTATTTGTCAAACTGTCATAGAATGACATTTCCACTTTAGAAACATCAATTCTTGCATGTTTTTGAAGGACAGCATGGTTTATTTTGAATTCGTGTTGAGTTAGTGTGAAAAGTGCAGTACATGTTCATTTTGTGCTTTTCTCGCTCAAATAGCGTTATTCCGACCTGAAAATGACAGAATATGAGTATTTTAGATTCATTTGTATTTATTTGTCAAACTGTCATAGAATGACATTTCCACTTTAGAAACATCAATTCTTGCATGTTTTTGAAGGACAGCATGGTTTATTTTGAATTCGTGTTGAGTTAGTGTGAAAAGTGCAGTACATGTTCATTTTGTGCTTTTCTCGCTCAAATAGCGTTATTCCGACCTGAAAATGACAGAATATGAGTATTTTAGATTCATTTGTATTTATTTGTCAAACTGTCATAGAATGACATTTCCACTTTAGAAACATCAATTCTTGCATGTTTTTGAAGGACAGCATGGTTTATTTTGAATTCGTGTTGAGTTAGTGTGAAAAGTGCAGTACATGTTCATTTTGTGCTTTTCTCGCTCAAATAGCGTTATTCCGACCTGAAAATGACAGAATATGAGTATTTTAGATTCATTTGTATTTATTTGTCAAACTGTCATAGAATGACATTTCCACTTTAGAAACATCAATTCTTGCATGTTTTTGAAGGACAGCATGGTTTATTTTGAATTCGTGTTGAGTTAGTGTGAAAAGTGCAGTACATGTTCATTTTGTGCTTTTCTCGCTCAAATAGCGTTATTCCGACCTGAAAATGACAGAATATGAGTATTTTAGATTCATTTGTATTTATTTGTCAAACTGTCATAGAATGACATTTCCACTTTAGAAACATCAATTCTTGCATGTTTTTGAAGGACAGCATGGTTTATTTTGAATTCGTGTTGAGTTAGTGTGAAAAGTGCAGTACATGTTCATTTTGTGCTTTTCTCGCTCAAATAGCGTTATTCCGACCTGAAAATGACAGAATATGAGTATTTTAGATTCATTTGTATTTATTTGTCAAACTGTCATAGAATGACATTTCCACTTTAGAAACATCAATTCTTGCATGTTTTTGACGGACAGCATGGTTTATTTTGAATTCGTGTTGAGTAAGTGTGAAAAGTGCAGTATATGTTCATTTTGTGCTTTTCTCGCTCAAATAGCGTTATTCCGACCTGAAAATGACAGAATATGAGTATTTTAGATTCATTTGTATTTATTTGTCAAACTGTCATAGAATGACATTTCCACTTTAGAAACATCAATTCTTGCATGTTTTTGAAGGACAGCATGGTTTATTTTGAATTCGTGTTGAGTTAGTGTGAAAAGTGCAGTACATGTTCATTTTGTGCTTTTCTCGCTCAAATAGCGTTATTCCGACCTGAAAATGACAGAATATGAGTATTTTAGATTCATTTGTATTTATTTGTCAAACTGTCATAGAATGACATTTCCACTTTAGAAACATCAATTCTTGCATGTTTTTGAAGGACAGCATGGTTTATTTTGAATTCGTGTTGAGTTAGTGTGAAAAGTGCAGTATATGTTCATTTTGTGCTTTTCTCGCTCAAATAGCGTTATTCCGACCTGAAAATGACAGAATATGAGTATTTTAGATTCATTTGTATTTATTTGTCAAACTGTCATAGAATGACATTTCCACTTTAGAAACATCAATTCTTGCATGTTTTTGAAGGACAGCATGGTTTATTTTGAATTCGTGTTGAGTTAGTGTGAAAAGTGCAGTACATGTTCATTTTGTGCTTTTCTCGCTCAAATAGCGTTATTCCGACCTGAAAATGACAGAATATGAGTATTTTAGATTCATTTGTATTTATTTGTCAAACTGTCATAGAATGACATTTCCACTTTAGAAACATCAATTCTTGCATGTTTTTGAAGGACAGCATGGTTTATTTTGAATTCGTGTTGAGTTAGTGTGAAAAGTGCAGTATATGTTCATTTTGTGCTTTTCTCGCTCAAATAGCGTTATTCCGACCTGAAAATGACAGAATATGAGTATTTTAGATTCATTTGTATTTATTTGTCAAACTGTCATAGAATGACATTTCCACTTTAGAAACATCAATTCTTGCATGTTTTTGAAGGACAGCATGGTTTATTTTGAATTCGTGTTGAGTTAGTGTGAAAAGTGCAGTACATGTTCATTTTGTGCTTTTCTCGCTCAAATAGCGTTATTCCGACCTGAAAATGACAGAATATGAGTATTTTAGATTCATTTGTATTTATTTGTCAAACTGTCATAGAATGACATTTCCACTTTAGAAACATCAATTCTTGCATGTTTTTGAAGGACAGCATGGTTTATTTTGAATTCGTGTTGAGTTAGTGTGAAAAGTGCAGTACATGTTCATTTTGTGCTTTTCTCGCTCAAATAGCGTTATTCCGACCTGAAAATGACAGAATATGAGTATTTTAGATTCATTTGTATTTATTTGTCAAACTGTCATAGAATGACATTTCCACTTTAGAAACATCAATTCTTGCATGTTTTTGAAGGACAGCATGGTTTATTTTGAATTCGTGTTGAGTTAGTGTGAAAAGTGCAGTATATGTTCATTTTGTGCTTTTCCTCGCTCAAATAGCGTTATTCCGACCTGAAAATGACAGAATATGAGTATTTTAGATTCATTTGTATTTATTTGTCAAACTGTCATAGAATGACATTTCCACTTTAGAAACATCAATTCTTGCATGTTTTTGAAGGACAGCATGGTTTATTTTGAATTCGTGTTGAGTTAGTGTGAAAAGTGCAGTACATGTTCATTTTGTGCTTTTCTCGCTCAAATAGCGTTATTCCGACCTGAAAATGACAGAATATGAGTATTTTAGATTCATTTGTATTTATTTGTCAAACTGTCATAGAATGACATTTCCACTTTAGAAACATCAATTCTTGCATGTTTTTGAAGGACAGCATGGTTTATTTTGAATTCGTGTTGAGTTAGTGTGAAAAGTGCAGTACATGTTCATTTTGTGCTTTTCTCGCTCAAATAGCGTTATTCCGACCTGAAAATGACAGAATATGAGTATTTTAGATTCATTTGTATTTATTTGTCAAACTGTCATAGAATGACATTTCCACTTTAGAAACATCAATTCTTGCATGTTTTTGAAGGACAGCATGGTTTATTTTGAATTCGTGTTGAGTAAGTGTGAAAAGTGCAGTATATGTTCATTTTGTGCTTTTCTCGCTCAAATAGCGTTATTCCGACCTGAAAATGACAGAATATGAGTATTTTAGATTCATTTGTATTTATTTGTCAAACTGTCATAGAATGACATTTCCACTTTAGAAACATCAATTCTTGCATGTTTTTGAAGGACAGCATGGTTTATTTTGAATTCGTGTTGAGTTAGTGTGAAAAGTGCAGTATATGTTCATTTTGTGCTTTTCTCGCTCAAATAGCGTTATTCCGACCTGAAAATGACAGAATATGAGTATTTTAGATTCATTTGTATTTATTTGTCAAACTGTCATAGAATGACATTTCCACTTTAGAAACATCAATTCTTGCATGTTTTTGAAGGACAGCATGGTTTATTTTGAATTCGTGTTGAGTTAGTGTGAAAAGTGCAGTATATGTTCATTTTGTGCTTTTCTCGCTCAAATAGCGTTATTCCGACCTGAAAATGACAGAATATGAGTATTTTAGATTCATTTGTATTTATTTGTCAAACTGTCATAGAATGACATTTCCACTTTAGAAACATCAATTCTTGCATGTTTTTGAAGGACAGCATGGTTTATTTTGAATTCGTGTTGAGTTAGTGTGAAAAGTGCAGTACATGTTCATTTTGTGCTTTTCTCGCTCAAATAGCGTTATTCCGACCTGAAAATGACAGAATATGAGTATTTTAGATTCATTTGTATTTATTTGTCAAACTGTCATAGAATGACATTTCCACTTTAGAAACATCAATTCTTGCATGTTTTTGAAGGACAGCATGGTTTATTTTGAATTCGTGTTGAGTTAGTGTGAAAAGTGCAGTATATGTTCATTTTGTGCTTTTCTCGCTCAAATAGCGTTATTCCGACCTGAAAATGACAGAATATGAGTATTTTAGATTCATTTGTATTTATTTGTCAAACTGTCATAGAATGACATTTCCACTTTAGAAACATCAATTCTTGCATGTTTTTGAAGGACAGCATGGTTTATTTTGAATTCGTGTTGAGTTAGTGTGAAAAGTGCAGTACATGTTCATTTTGTGCTTTTCTCGCTCAAATAGCGTTATTCCGACCTGAAAATGACAGAATATGAGTATTTTAGATTCATTTGTATTTATTTGTCAAACTGTCATAGAATGACATTTCCACTTTAGAAACATCAATTCTTGCATGTTTTTGAAGGACAGCATGGTTTATTTTGAATTCGTGTTGAGTTAGTGTGAAAAGTGCAGTACATGTTCATTTTGTGCTTTTCTCGCTCAAATAGCGTTATTCCGACCTGAAAATGACAGAATATGAGTATTTTAGATTCATTTGTATTTATTTGTCAAACTGTCATAGAATGACATTTCCACTTTAGAAACATCAATTCTTGCATGTTTTTGAAGGACAGCATGGTTTATTTTGAATTCGTGTTGAGTTAGTGTGAAAAGTGCAGTACATGTTCATTTTGTGCTTTTCTCGCTCAAATAGCGTTATTCCGACCTGAAAATGACAGAATATGAGTATTTTAGATTCATTTGTATTTATTTGTCAAACTGTCAAAGAATGACATTTCCACTTTAGAAACATCAATTCTTGCATGTTTTTGAAGGACAGCATGGTTTATTTTGAATTCGTGTTGAGTTAGTGTGAAAAGTGCAGTACATGTTCATTTTGTGCTTTTCTCGCTCAAATAGCGTTATTCCGACCTGAAAATGACAGAATATGAGTATTTTAGATTCATTTGTATTTATTTGTCAAACTGTCATAGAATGACATTTCCACTTTAGAAACATCAATTCTTGCATGTTTTTGAAGGACAGCATGGTTTATTTTGAATTCGTGTTGAGTAAGTGTGAAAAGTGCAGTATATGTTCATTTTGTGCTTTTCTCGCTCAAATAGCGTTATTCCGACCTGAAAATGACAGAATATGAGTATTTTAGATTCATTTGTATTTATTTGTCAAACTGTCATAGAATGACATTTCCACTTTAGAAACATCAATTCTTGCATGTTTTTGAAGGACAGCATGGTTTATTTTGAATTCGTGTTGAGTTAGTGTGAAAAGTGCAGTACATGTTCATTTTGTGCTTTTCTCGCTCAAATAGCGTTATTCCGACCTGAAAATGACAGAATATGAGTATTTTAGATTCATTTGTATTTATTTGTCAAACTGTCATAGAATGACATTTCCACTTTAGAAACATCAATTCTTGCATGTTTTTGAAGGACAGCATGGTTTATTTTGAATTCGTGTTGAGTTAGTGTGAAAAGTGCAGTATATGTTCATTTTGTGCTTTTCTCGCTCAAATAGCGTTATTCCGACCTGAAAATGACAGAATATGAGTATTTTAGATTCATTTGTATTTATTTGTCAAACTGTCATAGAATGACATTTCCACTTTAGAAACATCAATTCTTGCATGTTTTTGAAGGACAGCATGGTTTATTTTGAATTCGTGTTGAGTTAGTGTGAAAAGTGCAGTACATGTTCATTTTGTGCTTTTCTCGCTCAAATAGCGTTATTCCGACCTGAAAATGACAGAATATGAGTATTTTAGATTCATTTGTATTTATTTGTCAAACTGTCATAGAATGACATTTCCACTTTAGAAACATCAATTCTTGCATGTTTTTGAAGGACAGCATGGTTTATTTTGAATTCGTGTTGAGTTAGTGTGAAAAGTGCAGTACATGTTCATTTTGTGCTTTTCTCGCTCAAATAGCGTTATTCCGACCTGAAAATGACAGAATATGAGTATTTTAGATTCATTTGTATTTATTTGTCAAACTGTCATAGAATGACATTTCCACTTTAGAAACATCAATTCTTGCATGTTTTTGAAGGACAGCATGGTTTATTTTGAATTCGTGTTGAGTTAGTGTGAAAAGTGCAGTACATGTTCATTTTGTGCTTTTCTCGCTCAAATAGCGTTATTCCGACCTGAAAATGACAGAATATGAGTATTTTAGATTCATTTGTATTTATTTGTCAAACTGTCATAGAATGACATTTCCACTTTAGAAACATCAATTCTTGCATGTTTTTGAAGGACAGCATGGTTTATTTTGAATTCGTGTTGAGTTAGTGTGAAAAGTGCAGTACATGTTCATTTTGTGCTTTTCTCGCTCAAATAGCGTTATTCCGACCTGAAAATGACAGAATATGAGTATTTTAGATTCATTTGTATTTATTTGTCAAACTGTCATAGAATGACATTTCCACTTTAGAAACATCAATTCTTGCATGTTTTTGAAGGACAGCATGGTTTATTTTGAATTCGTGTTGAGTTAGTGTGAAAAGTGCAGTACATGTTCATTTTGTGCTTTTCTCGCTCAAATAGCGTTATTCCGACCTGAAAATGACAGAATATGAGTATTTTAGATTCATTTGTATTTATTTGTCAAACTGTCATAGAATGACATTTCCACTTTAGAAACATCAATTCTTGCATGTTTTTGAAGGACAGCATGGTTTATTTTGAATTCGTGTTGAGTAAGTGTGAAAAGTGCAGTACATGTTCATTTTGTGCTTTTCTCGCTCAAATAGCGTTATTCCGACCTGAAAATGACAGAATATGAGTATTTTAGATTCATTTGTATTTATTTGTCAAACTGTCATAGAATGACATTTCCACTTTAGAAACATCAATTCTTGCATGTTTTTGAAGGACAGCATGGTTTATTTTGAATTCGTGTTGAGTTAGTGTGAAAAGTGCAGTACATGTTCATTTTGTGCTTTTCTCGCTCAAATAGCGTTATTCCGACCTGAAAATGACAGAATATGAGTATTTTAGATTCATTTGTATTTATTTGTCAAACTGTCATAGAATGACATTTCCACTTTAGAAACATCAATTCTTGCATGTTTTTGAAGGACAGCATGGTTTATTTTGAATTCGTGTTGAGTTAGTGTGAAAAGTGCAGTATATGTTCATTTTGTGCTTTTCTCGCTCAAATAGCGTTATTCCGACCTGAAAATGACAGAATATGAGTATTTTAGATTCATTTGTATTTATTTGTCAAACTGTCATAGAATGACATTTCCACTTTAGAAACATCAATTCTTGCATGTTTTTGAAGGACAGCATGGTTTATTTTGAATTCGTGTTGAGTTAGTGTGAAAAGTGCAGTACATGTTCATTTTGTGCTTTTCTCGCTCAAATAGCGTTATTCCGACCTGAAAATGACAGAATATGAGTATTTTAGATTCATTTGTATTTATTTGTCAAACTGTCATAGAATGACATTTCCACTTTAGAAACATCAATTCTTGCATGTTTTTGAAGGACAGCATGGTTTATTTTGAATTCGTGTTGAGTTAGTGTGAAAAGTGCAGTACATGTTCATTTTGTGCTTTTCTCGCTCAAATAGCGTTATTCCGACCTGAAAATGACAGAATATGAGTATTTTAGATTCATTTGTATTTATTTGTCAAACTGTCATAGAATGACATTTCCACTTTAGAAACATCAATTCTTGCATGTTTTTGAAGGACAGCATGGTTTATTTTGAATTCGTGTTGAGTTAGTGTGAAAAGTGCAGTATATGTTCATTTTGTGCTTTTCTCGCTCAAATAGCGTTATTCCGACCTGAAAATGACAGAATATGAGTATTTTAGATTCATTTGTATTTATTTGTCAAACTGTCATAGAATGACATTTCCACTTTAGAAACATCAATTCTTGCATGTTTTTGAAGGACAGCATGGTTTATTTTGAATTCGTGTTGAGTTAGTGTGAAAAGTGCAGTACATGTTCATTTTGTGCTTTTCTCGCTCAAATAGCGTTATTCCGACCTGAAAATGACAGAATATGAGTATTTTAGATTCATTTGTATTTATTTGTCAAACTGTCATAGAATGACATTTCCACTTTAGAAACATCAATTCTTGCATGTTTTTGAAGGACAGCATGGTTTATTTTGAATTCGTGTTGAGTTAGTGTGAAAAGTGCAGTACATGTTCATTTTGTGCTTTTCTCGCTCAAATAGCGTTATTCCGACCTGAAAATGACAGAATATGAGTATTTTAGATTCATTTGTATTTATTTGTCAAACTGTCATAGAATGACATTTCCACTTTAGAAACATCAATTCTTGCATGTTTTTGAAGGACAGCATGGTTTATTTTGAATTCGTGTTGAGTTAGTGTGAAAAGTGCAGTATATGTTCATTTTGTGCTTTTCTCGCTCAAATAGCGTTATTCCGACCTGAAAATGACAGAATATGAGTATTTTAGATTCATTTGTATTTATTTGTCAAACTGTCATAGAATGACATTTCCACTTTAGAAACATCAATTCTTGCATGTTTTTGAAGGCCAGCATGGTTTATTTTGAATTCGTGTTGAGTTAGTGTGAAAAGTGCAGTATATGTTCATTTTGTGCTTTTCTCGCTCAAATAGCGTTATTCCGACCTGAAAATGACAGAATATGAGTATTTTAGATTCATTTGTATTTATTTGTCAAACTGTCATAGAATGACATTTCCACTTTAGAAACATCAATTCTTGCATGTTTTTGAAGGACAGCATGGTTTATTTGAATTCGTGTTGAGTTAGTGTGAAAAGTGCAGTATATGTTCATTTTGTGCTTTTCTCGCTCAAATAGCGTTATTCCGACCTGAAAATGACAGAATATGAGTATTTTAGATTCATTTGTATTTATTTGTCAAACTGTCATAGAATGACATTTCCACTTTAGAAACATCAATTCTTGCATGTTTTTGAAGGACAGCATGGTTTATTTTGAATTCGTGTTGAGTTAGTGTGAAAAGTGCAGTACATGTTCATTTTGAGCTTTTCTCGCTCAAATAGCGTTATTCCGACCTGAAAATGACAGAATATGAGTATTTTAGATTCATTTGTATTTATTTGTCAAACTGTCATAGAATGACATTTCCACTTTAGAAACATCAATTCTTGCATGTTTTTGAAGGACAGCATGGTTTATTTTGAATTCGTGTTGAGTTAGTGTGAAAAGTGCAGTATATGTTCATTTTGTGCTTTTCTCGCTCAAATAGCGTTATTCCGACCTGAAAATGACAGAATATGAGTATTTTAGATTCATTTGTATTTATTTGTCAAACTGTCATAGAATGACATTTCCACTTTAGAAACATCAATTCTTGCATGTTTTTGAAGGACAGCATGGTTTATTTTGAATTCGTGTTGAGTTAGTGTGAAAAGTGCAGTACATGTTCATTTTGTGCTTTTCTCGCTCAAATAGCGTTATTCCGACCTGAAAATGACAGAATATGAGTATTTTAGATTCATTTGTATTTATTTGTCAAACTGTCATAGAATGACATTTCCACTTTAGAAACATCAATTCTTGCATGTTTTTGAAGGACAGCATGGTTTATTTTGAATTCGTGTTGAGTTAGTGTGAAAAGTGCAGTACATGTTCATTTTGTGCTTTTCTCGCTCAAATAGCGTTATTCCGACCTGAAAATGACAGAATATGAGTATTTTAGATTCATTTGTATTTATTTGTCAAACTGTCATAGAATGACATTTCCACTTTAGAAACATCAATTCTTGCATGTTTTTGAAGGACAGCATGGTTTATTTTGAATTCGTGTTGAGTAAGTGTGAAAAGTGCAGTACATGTTCATTTTGTGCTTTTCTCGCTCAAATAGCGTTATTCCGACCTGAAAATGACAGAATATGAGTATTTTAGATTCATTTGTATTTATTTGTCAAACTGTCATAGAATGACATTTCCACTTTAGAAACATCAATTCTTGCATGTTTTTGAAGGACAGCATGGTTTATTTTGAATTCGTGTTGAGTTAGTGTGAAAAGTGCAGTACATGTTCATTTTGTGCTTTTCTC
The DNA here is from genome assembly GCF_051107435.1 of Chaetodon auriga. NCBI lineage: Eukaryota > Metazoa > Chordata > Actinopteri > Chaetodontiformes > Chaetodontidae > Chaetodon > Chaetodon auriga. The sequence continues at coordinate 2,222 of NW_027481918.1, read as the reverse complement.
GCTCAAATAGCGTTATTCCGACCTGAAAATGACAGAATATGAGTATTTTAGATTCATTTGTATTTATTTGTCAAACTGTCATAGAATGACATTTCCACTTTAGAAACATCAATTCTTGCATGTTTTTGAAGGACAGCATGGTTTATTTTGAATTCGTGTTGAGTTAGTGTGAAAAGTGCAGTATATGTTCATTTTGTGCTTTTCTCGCTCAAATAGCGTTATTCCGACCTGAAAATGACAGAATATGAGTATTTTAGATTCATTTGTATTTATTTGTCAAACTGTCATAGAATGACATTTCCACTTTAGAAACATCAATTATTGCATGTTTTTGAAGGACAGCATGGTTTATTTTGAATTCGTGTTGAGTTAGTGTGAAAAGTGCAGTACATGTTCATTTTGTGCTTTTCTCGCTCAAATAGCGTTATTCCGACCTGAAAATGACAGAATATGAGTATTTTAGATTCATTTGTATTTATTTGTCAAACTGTCATAGAATGACATTTCCACTTTAGAAACATCAATTCTTGCATGTTTTTGAAGGACAGCATGGTTTATTTTGAATTCGTGTTGAGTTAGTGTGAAAAGTGCAGTACATGTTCATTTTGTGCTTTTCTCGCTCAAATAGCGTTATTCCGACCTGAAAATGACAGAATATGAGTATTTTAGATTCATTTGTATTTATTTGTCAAACTGTCATAGAATGACATTTCCACTTTAGAAACATCAATTCTTGCATGTTTTTGAAGGACAGCATGGTTTATTTTGAATTCGTGTTGAGTTAGTGTGAAAAGTGCAGTATATGTTCATTTTGTGCTTTTCTCGCTCAAATAGCGTTATTCCGACCTGAAAATGACAGAATATGAGTATTTTAGATTCATTTGTATTTATTTGTCAAACTGTCATAGAATGACATTTCCACTTTAGAAACATCAATTCTTGCATGTTTTTGAAGGACAGCATGGTTTATTTTCAATTCGTGTTGAGTTAGTGTGAAAAGTGCAGTACATGTTCATTTTGTGCTTTTCTCGCTCAAATAGCGTTATTCCGACCTGAAAATGACAGAATATGAGTATTTTAGATTCATTTGTATTTATTTGTCAAACTGTCATAGAATGACATTTCCACTTTAGAAACATCAATTCTTGCATGTTTTTGAAGGACAGCATGGTTTATTTTGAATTCGTGTTGAGTTAGTGTGAAAAGTGCAGTATATGTTCATTTTGTGCTTTTCTCGCTCAAATAGCGTTATTCCGACCTGAAAATGACAGAATATGAGTATTTTAGATTCATTTGTATTTATTTGTCAAACTGTCATAGAATGACATTTCCACTTTAGAAACATCAATTCTTGCATGTTTTTGAAGGACAGCATGGTTTATTTTGAATTCGTGTTGAGTTAGTGTGAAAAGTGCAGTACATGTTCATTTTGTGCTTTTCTCGCTCAAATAGCGTTATTCCGACCTGAAAATGACAGAATATGAGTATTTTAGATTCATTTGTATTTATTTGTCAAACTGTCATAGAATGACATTTCCACTTTAGAAACATCAATTCTTGCATGTTTTTGAAGGACAGCATGGTTTATTTTGAATTCGTGTTGAGTAAGTGTGAAAAGTGCAGTACATGTTCATTTTGTGCTTTTCTCGCTCAAATAGCGTTATTCCGACCTGAAAATGACAGAATATGAGTATTTTAGATTCATTTGTATTTATTTGTCAAACTGTCATAGAATGACATTTCCACTTTAGAAACATCAATTCTTGCATGTTTTTGAAGGACAGCATGGTTTATTTTGAATTCGTGTTGAGTTAGTGTGAAAAGTGCAGTATATGTTCATTTTGTGCTTTTCTCGCTCAAATAGCGTTATTCCGACCTGAAAATGACAGAATATGAGTATTTTAGATTCATTTGTATTTATTTGTCAAACTGTCATAGAATGACATTTCCACTTTAGAAACATCAATTCTTGCATGTTTTTGAAGGACAGCATGGTTTATTTTGAATTCGTGTTGAGTTAGTGTGAAAAGTGCAGTACATGTTCATTTTGTGCTTTTCTCGCTCAAATAGCGTTATTCCGACCTGAAAATGACAGAATATGAGTATTTTAGATTCATTTGTATTTATTTGTCAAACTGTCATAGAATGACATTTCCACTTTAGAAACATCAATTCTTGCATGTTTTTGAAGGACAGCATGGTTTATTTTCAATTCGTGTTGA
>NW_027481917.1:17500-20000 GCF_051107435.1 Chaetodon auriga | reverse complement strand
TAGCAGCCACAGGCAGGCGTCTGGCCTTTCCAGGCCCCCCTAGCCTGCTACTCGTACTGGGTGCTGGCTCCAGCCCTGACCCCCTCGTCGTCTTATAGCAGCCACAGGGAGGCGTCTGGCCTTTCCAGGCCCCCCAGCCTGCTACTCGTGCTGGGCGCTGGCTCCAGCCCTGACCCCCTCCTCTTCTTCTAGCAGCCACAGGCAGGCGTCTGGCCTTTCCAGGCCCCCCAGCCTGCTACTCGTGCTGGGGGCTGGCTCCAGGCCTGACCCCCTCATCTTCTCACAGCCACGGGGAGGCTTCCAGCCTTTCCAGGCCCCCAGCACGAGGAGCAGGCTGGGTGCCGGCTCCAGCCCTGACCCCCTCCTCTTCTTCTAGCAGCCACAGGCAGGCGTCTGGCCTTTCCAGGCCCCCCAGCCTGCTACTCGTGCTGGGTGCTGGCTCCAGCCCTGACCCCCTCCTCTTCTTCTAGCAGCCACAGGCAGGCGTCTGGCCTTTCCAGGCCCCCCAGCCTGCTACTCGTGCTGGTTGCTGGCTCCAGCCCTGACCCCCTCCTCTTATTCTAGCAGCCACAGGCAGGCGTCTGGCCTTTCCAGGCCCACCAGCCTGCTACTCGTGCTGGGGGCTGGCTCCAGGCCTGACCCCCTCATCTTCTCACAGCCATGGGGAGGCTTCCAGCCTTTCCAGGCCCCCAGCACGAGGAGCAGGCTGGGTGCCGGCTCCAGCCCTGACCCCCTCATCTTCTCACAGCCATGGGGAGGCTTCCAGCCTTTCCAGGCCCCCAGCACGAGGAGCAGGCTGGGTGCCGGCTCCAGCCCTGACCCCCTCCTCTTCTCACAGCCACGGGGAGGCTTCCAGCCTTTCCAGGCCCCCAGCACGAGGAGCAGGCTGGGTGCCGGCTCCAGCCCTGACCCCCTCCTCTTCTTCTAGCAGCCACAGGCAGGCGTCTGGCCTTTCCAGGCCCCCCAGCCTGCTACTCGTGCTGGGTGCTGGCTCCAGCCCTGACCCCCTCCTCTTCTTCTAGCAACCACAGGCAGGCGTCTGGCCTTTCCAGGCCCCCCAGCCTGCTACTCGTGCTGGGTGCTGGCTCCATCCCTGACCCCCTCCTCTTCTTCTAGCAGCCACAGGGAGTCTTCTGGCCTTTCCAGGCCCCCCAGCCTGCTACTCGTGCTGGGTGCTGGCTCCAGCCCTGACCCCCTCGTCTTCTTCTAGCAGCCACAGGGAGGCTTCTGGCCTTTCCAGGCCCCCCAGCCTGCTACTCGTGCTGGGTGCTGGCTCCAGCCCTGACCCCCTCCTCTTCTTCTAGCAGCCACAGGGAGGCTTCTGGCCTTTCCAGGCCCCCCAGCCTGCTTCTCGTGCTGGGTGCTGGCTCCAGCCCTGACCCCCTCGTCTTCTTCTAGCAGCCACAGGGAGGCTTCTGGCCTTTCCAGGCCCCCCAGCCTGCTACTCGTGCTGGGTGCTGGCTCCAGCCCTGAGCCCCTCGTCTTCTTCTAGCAGCCACAGGCAGGCGTCTGGCCTTTCCAGGCCCCCCAGCCTGCTACTCGTACTGGGGGCTGGCTCCAGGCCTGACCCCCTGGCCTTCTCACAGCCGTGGGGAGGCTTCCGGCCTTTTCCAGGCCCCCAGCATGAGGAGCAGGCTGGGTGCTGGCTCCAGGCCTGACCCCCTCGTCTTCTCGCAGCCACGGGGAGGTTTCCAGCCTTTCCAGGACCCCCAGCCTGCTACTCCTGCTGGGGGCTGGCTCCAGGCCTGACCCCCTGGCCTTCTCACAGCCGTGGGGAGGCTTCCGGCCTTTTCCAGGCATACAGCAACCTCTTTTACTTTTCTTTATTTCTCACAATTACTTTCTTTTATTTTTGTTTAAAAATTCTCAACCTTTGTATATATTCCACATACTATACTGTGCATACACAGTCCAACCTCCGATTCAGGACGAACGATGCGGTTTTCGTCCCGGCCGTGGCACGCCGGACCAGCTCTATACCCTTCACAGGGCTGGCTCCCAGCCTAACCCTTTTCCTTTCCTCCTGCCTCCACTCTCATTAGCCAGCCAGCCTGCCTGCCTGCCTGCCTTCACCAACCCCAAGGGCTGGCTCCCAGCCTAACTCTTTTCCTTTCCTCCTGCCTCCACTCACATCCGCCAGCCAGCCAGCCTGCCTGCCTGCCTGCCTGCCTGCCTGCCTGCCTGCCTTCACCAACCCCAAGGGCTGGCTCCCAGCCTAACTCTTTTCCTTTCCTCCTGCCTCCACTCACATCCGCCAGCCAGCCAGCCTGCCTGCCTGCCTGCCTGCCTGCCTTCACCAACCCCAAGGGCTGGCTCCCAGCCTAACCCTTTTCCTTTCCTCCTGCCTCCACTCTCATCCGCCAGCCAGCCAGCTAGCCTGCCTGCCTGCCTGCCTGCCTTCACCAACCTCAAGGGCTGGCTCCCAGCCTAACCCTTTTCCTTTCCTCCTGCCTCCACTCTCATTAGCCAGCCAGCCTGCCTGCCTGCCTGCCTTCACCAA
>NW_027481917.1:5000-7500 GCF_051107435.1 Chaetodon auriga | reverse complement strand
TGGTACTCTGCTCTCATCCCCGTGCCCCTGGTACTCTGCTCTCATCCCCGTGCCCTTGGTACTCTGCTCTCATCCCCGTGCCCCTGGTACTCTGCTCTCATCCCCGTGCCCCTGGTACTCTGCTCTCATCCCCGTGCCCCTGGTACTCTGCTCTCATCCCCGTGCCCCTGGTACTCTGCTCTCATCCCCGTGCCCTTGGTACTCTGCTCTCATCCCCGTGCCCCTGGTACTCTGCTCTCATCCCCGTGCCCCTGGTACTCTGCTCTCATCCCCGTGCCCCTGGTACTCCTCTCTCTCTCTCTCTCTCTCTCTCTCTCTCTCTCTCTCTCTCTCTTTCTCTCCCTCTCTCTCATAGACATAGCTCACCTGCCTGACCCCCTCGTCTTTTCACAGCCACAGGGAGGCTTCCATCCTTACCAGGCCTGACCCCCCCTCATCTGCTCACAGCCGTGGGGAGGCTTCCAGCCTTTTCCAGGCCCCCAGCATGAGGAGCAGGGCTGGGTGCTGGCTCCAAGCCTGAACCCCTCGTCGTCTTCTAGCAGCCACAGGGAGGCGTCTGGCCTTTCCAGGCCCCCCAGCCTGCTACTCGTGCTGGGGGCTGGCTCCAGGCCTGACCCCCTCATCTTCTCACAGCCACGGGGAGGCTTCCAGCCTTTCCAGGCCCCCAGCACGAGGAGCAGGCTGGGTGCCGGCTCCAGCCCTGACCCTCTCCTCTTCTTCTAGCAGCCACAGGGAGGCGTCTGGCCTTTCCAGGCCCCCCAGCCTGCTACTCGTGCTAGTGGCTGGCTCCAGGCCTGACCCCCTCACCTTCTCACAGCCACGGGGAGGCTTCCAGCCTTTCCAGGCCCCCAGCACGAGGAGCAGGCTGGGTGCCGGCTTCAGCCCTGACCCCCTCCTCTTCTTCTAGCAGCCACAGGGAGGCGTCTGGCCGTTCCAGGCCCCCCAGCCTGCTACTCGTGCTGGGTGCTGGCTCCAGCCCTGACCCCCTCCTCTTCTTCTAGCAGCCACAGGCAGGCGTCTGGCCTTTCCAGGCCCCCCTAGCCTGCTACTCGTACTGGGTGCTGGCTCCAGCCCTGACCCCCTCGTCGTCTTATAGCAGCCACAGGGAGGCGTCTGGCCTTTCCAGGCCCCCCAGCCTGCTACTCGTGCTGGGCGCTGGCTCCAGCCCTGACCCCCTCCTCTTCTTCTAGCAGCCACAGGCAGGCGTCTGGCCTTTCCAGGCCCCCCAGCCTGCTACTCGTGCTGGGGGCTGGCTCCAGGCCTGACCCCCTCATCTTCTCACAGCCACGGGGAGGCTTCCAGCCTTTCCAGGCCCCCAGCACGAGGAGCAGGCTGGGTGCCGGCTCCAGCCCTGACCCCCTCCTCTTCTTCTAGCAGCCACAGGCAGGCGTCTGGCCTTTCCAGGCCCCCCAGCCTGCTACTCGTGCTGGGTGCTGGCTCCAGCCCTGACCCCCTCCTCTTCTTCTAGCAGCCACAGGCAGGCGTCTGGCCTTTCCAGGCCCCCCAGCCTGCTACTCGTGCTGGTTGCTGGCTCCAGCCCTGACCCCCTCCTCTTATTCTAGCAGCCACAGGCAGGCGTCTGGCCTTTCCAGGCCCACCAGCCTGCTACTCGTGCTGGGGGCTGGCTCCAGGCCTGACCCCCTCATCTTCTCACAGCCATGGGGAGGCTTCCAGCCTTTCCAGGCCCCCAGCACGAGGAGCAGGCTGGGTGCCGGCTCCAGCCCTGACCCCCTCATCTTCTCACAGCCATGGGGAGGCTTCCAGCCTTTCCAGGCCCCCAGCACGAGGAGCAGGCTGGGTGCCGGCTCCAGCCCTGACCCCCTCCTCTTCTCACAGCCACGGGGAGGCTTCCAGCCTTTCCAGGCCCCCAGCACGAGGAGCAGGCTGGGTGCCGGCTCCAGCCCTGACCCCCTCCTCTTCTTCTAGCAGCCACAGGCAGGCGTCTGGCCTTTCCAGGCCCCCCAGCCTGCTACTCGTGCTGGGTGCTGGCTCCAGCCCTGACCCCCTCCTCTTCTTCTAGCAACCACAGGCAGGCGTCTGGCCTTTCCAGGCCCCCCAGCCTGCTACTCGTGCTGGGTGCTGGCTCCATCCCTGACCCCCTCCTCTTCTTCTAGCAGCCACAGGGAGTCTTCTGGCCTTTCCAGGCCCCCCAGCCTGCTACTCGTGCTGGGTGCTGGCTCCAGCCCTGACCCCCTCGTCTTCTTCTAGCAGCCACAGGGAGGCTTCTGGCCTTTCCAGGCCCCCCAGCCTGCTACTCGTGCTGGGTGCTGGCTCCAGCCCTGACCCCCTCCTCTTCTTCTAGCAGCCACAGGGAGGCTTCTGGCCTTTCCAGGCCCCCCAGCCTGCTTCTCGTGCTGGGTGCTGGCTCCAGCCCTGACCCCCTCGTCTTCTTCTAGCAGCCACAGGGAGGCTTCTGGCCTTTCCAGGCCCCCCAGCCTGCTACTCGTGCTGGGTGCTGGCTCCAGCCCTGAGCCCCTCGTCTTCTTCTAGCAGCCACAGG